>NW_019396897.1:0-25666 GCF_000591075.1 Eurytemora carolleeae | reverse complement strand
ATAAGGAAGATTCAGAAAATGAAAACGTCCATAAGGAAGATTCAGAAAATGAAAACGTCCATAAGGAAGATTCAGAAAATGATAACGACTATAAAGAAGATTCAGAAAATGAAAATGTCTATAAGGAGGATTCAGAAAATGAAAACGTCTATAAGGAAGATTCAGAAAATGAAAACGTCTAAAAGGAAGATTCAGAAAATAACAACGTCTAAAAGGAAGATTCGGAAAATCAAAACGTCAATAAGGAAGATTCAGAAAATGATAACGTCTATAAGGAAGATTTAGAAAATGATAACGTCTATAAGTAAGATTCAGAAAATGAAAACATCTATCAGGAAGATTTAGAAAATGTCATAATTATAAGGAAGATTCAGATTTGAAGGATGATGGGGGAAGAAAAAGAAGGTTTTGAAGTTGTCAAGAATAAAGAGTCAAGTTCACCTTTAGCACTTAAAGTCCTATCTATCATGTCTTCTTCCCATCCCCTTCCCTTATTCTTGAATCCCCCCCCGACAGAGGCTTGATTTATAAATAAAAATCAGAATATAGGTCCTTCATGTCACTTGGATTGGCAGGATTTCTGATGGATTGAGAAGGAGGGTGGAGGAGGGGAGGAGGAGAGAAGAGGGAGTGAGGAGGACGGAGGAGGGGAGGGGGAAAGGGTGAGGGAGAAGGGGATGGAGAAGGAGGGGAGAAGCGTGCGTGAAGAATAGAGATGATGAAATCCTGAATATGTTGACCAGAGGCCGAATTTAAAGAATTTGAGCCGCGGCTTAAATTTAAGCCACGGGTCAAATATGGTTTATTCCACTTAAAATCGTATTCATTGTTTCAAGATTTAAGCCGGCGCTAAATTGAAACCGGTTTTTGGCGGATTTAAGACGCGGTTCAAATTTATTGAATTCGGACACAGGCCATGGATAATTGGATATTCATGAAAGCACGGAGCCGAGAACGTATGTTTTAAGAGCAATTTCTTTAAAAAAGATCCAAGGAAATTTTGTAGAATTAAGAAGTATTATTACGAGAACGAAAAAGATTATAAAAATGAGGAAGATTACAAAAAAAGACGAAAAAAAGATTATCAATATGACGAAGATATTTGAAAGATTACCAAAATGAGGAAGATTATGAAAATGACAACGAATTATAAGGAAGATTCAGAAAAATGACAATGAATATAAGGAAGATTCAGAAAATGAAAACGTCTATAAGTAAGATTCAGAAAATGATAACGTCTACAAGGAAGATTCAGAAAATGAAAGCGTCCATAAGGAAGATTCAGAAAATGAAAACGTCTATAAGGAAGATTCAGAAAATGAAAACGTCTATAAGGAAGATTCAGAAAATGAAAACGTCTATAAGTAAGATTCAGAAAATGATAACGTCTACAAGGAAGATTCAGAAAATGAAAACGTACATAAGGAAGATTCAGAAAATGAAAACGTCTATAAGGAAGATTCAGAAAATGAAAACGTCTATGAGGAAGATCAGAAAATGAAAACGTCTATAAGGAAGATTCAGAAAATGAAAACGTCTATAAGTAGATTCAGAAAATGAAAACGTCTATAAGGAAGATTCAGAAAATGATAACGTCTATAAGTAAATTCAGAAAGTGAAAACGTCTACAAGTAAGATTCAGAAAATGATAACGTCTATAAGGAAGATTCAGAAAATGAAAACGTCCATAAGGAAGATTTCTCCCTCCTTCTCTTGCTAACAGTATAGTTTATAAGATGTATCCTGTATCCTGTCTATGTACAATTATATAGGATACAAGTTTGACCCAAAGATAATTCACATTTTGTTCAGACCTTAAATCGATTGTGCACAGTCTTTGTAAAAACCTTGAATAGGATCAATATCCTTGGCTTAACTAATCATTTAATCTTCAAAAGTATTTGAACTAATCGATAAGTAAACAAACCTTAAACAATAAAAATCAATTTTACGGTATTTCTACCAAACAGAAAAATGTTATAGCTTGGATACAAATTTTAAAAATGCCATATTATTATTTTTATTATTATTATTATCACCATGTTTATCATTGTAATTATCATTATTATAAATATAATTTTTGACTCTATTTATTTTTTATTACTATTCATATTTTCAATATTATTAGAATTACAAGTCGTAGCACCTGCAGTTGATCAGGTTTGTATTATTATTCACAGATATAGATACCAGGTTTACCTGCTCATTGAATTATATCATGATTTTAGCTGAAGTTCCTGGCGTTGCCCGTAAAATTCCAAAAAAAAATTATTGTTATTATGAATACATGACTATTGTTTAGTGGTAGTAGTATTATTTATTTTATTATTATCATTACTATCATTATTATTATTATTACTATTATTACTAAATATTATTTTGTTTGTTATTATCGTGATGATTTCTCAGTCAGTTCATTCCATCCTTCGCCTGTAAAATGTTAATGGTACAGGTTGTGCAATGAGTAAGACTAGGTTGCAAACCTAAAATTATGTAATAAGTTAAGAAATTAAGGCATGAAAATGTAATTATGTCACCGACATACAGTTCCATGGTATTCCAGTCTTCACGACTTTCCTAGATACACGTTTTATAATTATTATTCATACCAAGCAAATATTTACATTAAGTTAGAACAATCTAGGGCGTTTCGCACCCCATTCATTCTTCATTTACTTTACAGAAAATTTTGCAAATTTTTTCCTATTGCGAAAAATATTTTTAAAAATTAAAATCAAGAAGTAGTTGAACTATGTCTAGAGTAAGTTAAACCACTTCTCTTCAGCTTAAACTGATACAGAAGGAAAGTGGCTCAAGTTAGTAAAAGTTGTTCAACAGGGGTAATAAATCAAAAAGTGGGGATTGGTCACTTTCCTTTTCTTTTAAATTCTCAAAATATAAATATGTACTTTTAATTTTAGGTTTAGAATAATGTTTTTTAATAATAATATGGTTAAAATCCCCCAGAAAAGTTGTATTAAAGCGTCCCAAGGTCTATCAATAGAGCCTAGGGGTAAAATATTGATAAATTAAAAGAAAAAAGTTTAAGTAGATGTAATAATTTTGTGCTTTCAATGGAATGTGTACTTTTTATTATTACATAGCTTAAGATAAACAATTACTTATTACACACAGACAGGGTGGCATAGTTTTTCATCATGATAAAACTTTTTTGTCGTAACTGATCTTTAATTTCTAAAGAAAGGTCGAAATTCCGTTTTAACAACATTAATATTTAATTGAAAACCTCCAGAAAACAAACACTTATTTATTCAAGTACTTCACATAAAATATAATGTGTCATAGTTTATTATTATGGGGGGCTTTGATGATATGTATTTCAGCTAAAGGAATTGAGTCTTTGTAACAAATTCAGAATTTTTAATATCTATATTTTTTCCGCCTGATGGTGAAAACCTTTGATATTTCAAACTAAGATGCTTTCATCTAACAGAATTCATAGTTTGAAATATCTAAGGCCTACGGCATTGGGTTATAGTTTGTGACAAAGACTCAATTCCTTTTCAAACATAATTATTTTAAAAAGTTATCACTTCCCAAAGAAAATAGTTACTAATAATGTACTTTTAAGTATTGGCTATTAAAACAGCTCCCCCCTATCAAAAAAAAAAATAAAAAAGCCAAATTGAACAAACTTCTTTAAAATGTTCCTTCAAAATGCCATGTTCGAAGCACTATCCAGTAAAATAAACTTTAAATTGTTGTAGTGTTTTCCAAATTTCGAGAGAGAAACTTTACGAATATTTATGTTCTTTAAAATATTATTTTTCAACTTTCCCTTTAAACTTTATTAAACTCATAACATATTTTATTAATTATGTTTATAATTATCTTTGTAAAATGTTGTCAATGCATTGTGAAACATTTATTAAAGTTCTTTATATGAATTCAGTGTTATTGTCATGAGACCATTATTATCATTATTTATTAACAAGTTTTTATTAATGGAAAGGAGGGTTACAGAAATAGTTCATAATTCTTTTAAAGGAATTCTGAACAATTGCCACGAAATCTTATTTTGTGATTTCTGTATTTTGAGAGTTTTACGCATAAATCTTTGATATTTAAATTTGGCTATATACGATCTTGTAGAATTCATAGTTTTTATTATCAGTGTTTTTTATGAAACAGTATTCTGAAAATGTTTTACAATGGAATGGAAAAGTGAGGAGGGGGGCAGGATGGATTCTTGAATGTGTGGAATCTCGAATCTTTATCCAAATGTTGAATAGAGGGCGGATTAGATGATTGGTCTGAAGATAAGACGACTGATTTGTCCGATTATCTGATAAGCAGATAAAACGGCTGAAAAGGTCTAGACAGCTGATTGATGTTTTTGAACATTTTTGCTAAACTCGTTTCCGCCATTCTTAACTTTTTAATTATTAATCAATCGTTCAATTTTTGTTTAAATTCTGAAAACGTATCCATCCCCAAAGTAGGAGTTTTGAACGTAGAATTTGTGCTCAAACTCAGGATTTACAGATCGTTAAAAAGTTTAATATGTCTCAAATGAATCAGAAAGAAGTTTACCCCAACACTGCATGTAATATATTCTTTATCAATGTGTAATGTTATCTATGTTATCCATGCTAGTAATATATATCTTAATTATCTGTATCTGTATGTTGATCCTGCCGGGCTAGCCCGGTCAGTTTCGTTCACCTGTATATAAAATAAATTAGTTCAATACGATTTGTCGTTTAATACGGACGTATACATAGCCTTGAGTTTTGGCTAAGGATAGAGAGCCTTGAGTTTGGCTAGAGATAGAGTCAGTTAGATTCTAATTAGACTTTGAGTAGAGTTATCGTTACGTTATCTCGGATCTAGAGTGCTTACATGCATACTCAGTTCAACTACCTTACATAGCCGGTCACTCCCTTTAACAGTGTTATGCAGTCTTAACCTACAGACATTTTTTTGAAAAGGAATTGAGTCTTTGTTACAAACTCCGATTTTCTAATCCATATAAACTTATATATTTCAAACTTTACATTCTGTTAGATCAAATAATCTAAGTTTGAAATATCAAAGTTTTTCACCAAATATGAGTTTGTGGCAAAGACTCAACTTTTTGAATCCATCTTATCCGCATCCTGGATCCGTCTGGTAGAATATGGATCCGGATTTAAATGATTCTAGATTCTAGATTCAGATTGTTAAGAATAGTTCCAAGAAAGTTCCAGGATAGTCTTGAATAGTTAGAATTGTTCCGAGATTATTACTAGGATGGTCCGCATATGGTTAGGATGTTCCGAAAACAGTTAGGATAGTTCCAGGATTTTCCGGGAAGGTTGGGGTGTTTAGGATGGTTAGGATGGATTCATAATGTCTAGGAAAGTTCCAGGATGGTTCGGATGGTTCCAGGATTATATGGATGATGTAGGGATGGTAAGGATGGTTCCATGATGTTTTGGATGGTTCTAGGATGGTTACGACAGTTCAAGGATGGTTAGAATGGTTCCAGGATAGTTTTAGGATAGTTAGGATGGTTCCATTTTTAAAAGAATGGTTCCAGTATAGATAGGATTGTTCCAGGATAGTACTAGTATGGTTCCAGGATAGTACTAGTATGGTTCCAGGATGGGAAGAATGGTTCCAGGATGGGAAGGATGGTTCTAGGATAATTCTAGGATGGTTCCAAGATGGGAAGGATTGTTCCAGTATAGTTAGGATGGTTCCAGGATGGTAAGAAAGGTTCCAGGGTAGTTCCAGGATGGCTAGGGTGATTCCAAAACGATAACGATGGTTCCAGGAT
Source organism: Eurytemora carolleeae (assembly GCF_000591075.1). Lineage (NCBI taxonomy): Eukaryota > Metazoa > Arthropoda > Copepoda > Calanoida > Temoridae > Eurytemora > Eurytemora carolleeae. The sequence goes on along the minus strand of NW_019396897.1, from coordinate 19,884 downwards.
AGTTCTAGGAGGGTTCTATGATGGGAAGGATGATTCCAGTATAGTTAGGATGGTTCCAGGAGGTTTAGGATTGTTCCAGGATTGTTAGGATAGTTCTAGGATGGTTGGGATGGTTCCAGGATAGTTAGGATGGATCCAGAATGGTTATTTTGATTACAGGAGAGTCAGGATGGTTCCAGTTTAGTTAGGATGGTTCTAGAATAGTTCTAGGATGGTTAGAATGAATATGATTATTGGGATGAATCCAGGATGGTTCCACGATGGTAAAAATGGTTCCAGGATGGTTCTAGGATGGTTACAGGATGGTTCCAGGATAATTTCAGGGTGGTTAGGACGGTTCCAGGATGGTTCCTATTTGGCAAAGATAAACTACCCAAAGATCCTAGACTGTATAAAGGACTTGACGGACTGGTCACGATTCCGGATTTGCACATGTTTTTGCATGCAGAAATTTCACCCAGGATTGAATAGATAATTCGAATAATGATTCAATTGGCTCGAGAACACGGGTTCGTATGTGCGTACATCACATTTTATAATAACATCGCAGTTCGTGGAGTCTTTCATCATATACAACCCATTCATATGAAACTAGGCTTGAAACTTTCATGCAGATATGTTTGGACTATATACAGTTAGTTAGTCCCAATGGCTTGGTTGACAGAAAATTAAGGGATGAAAGAATATAGAGCAGTGGGACAGATGAGAGAATAAAAAGTAGTGGGCCGGATGAGAGAATAAAGAGTAAAGGGACGGATGAGATAATAAAGAGCAGTGGGGCGGATGAGAGAATATAGAGCAGTGGGGCGGATGAGATAATATAGAGTAGTGGGACGGATGAGAGAATATAGAGCAGTGGGGCGGATGAGAGAATAAAGAGCAGTGGGGCGGATAAAATAATATAGAACAGTGGGACGGATGAGAGAATAAAGAGTAAAGGAACGGATGAGCGGATAATGATTTAGCATTGATTGACATTTCATGATTTTTGTAATCGTTCTAACTCCCGATATACAGTAATGGATGAACTATCTGACTCTAGATTCCTTTGAGCTTACTTATAAGGATTATAGATCGGAGACGGATTGAAAAATAACGATCTGTTTAAAGTGCATAATGCCTGGATCCAGAAAGTAGGAACCAGAAAGTTGTGGAATATGAAGACGACATTAAGACAATAATCAAATGTATTTGATGTCGTTACAAAGCAAGTAGTTTCACTATAGCAATTTATTTAATCGCGTATTTAGTAAAATGGGTTTGTCTAGGCTTCACAGTTGTTGTGTCTCATGTTTTTTGGACAATTGCCGTAAAATTGTCTCCCTATTCCAGAGTTTTCTGGTTCTCACTGTATAATCCATGATATGTGAGTTTAAATAATATGGAATGAAAATGTATTTGATTCATAGAATATTTAACACATTCCTTCATGGATTTTGGGTTTTACGCAAAAGTAGAAAAATCCTCGAAAGATACTGCGTCAGTAATTTAACAACTATATATAGAGACGTAACGTTAATATCATATTGACTTCAATTAAACATTTCTTGTCCGATTCACAAGATGAGCATCTTTGTTTAAGTGTAAAATGAGGAAGATATCAACTTTTTCCTATCTTAAAATTGAATAAATTCGGTCTATATTCTTTCTTGTTTATGCTTCATAACACCCCATGCGACATTAAAAAATTATCCATTTTCACAAAGAAAAATCTCTGTATAATGTTTGGTCCAACACAGGTTGGGTACCGTTGTAACATGTTAATGGATGTTTTCTTGAAATTACGTCGACAGTCTCTTTAATTCCTAATTTACTTCATGTACAGCTTGTTATCAAGCAAAGTGAATAAATACTAAAGTGGAACAGACTAAGGAAACGACGACAGGTTGAGCCATAAGGTTTTATTTGGTTTGGAAATAATTTCATGAAAAGATTTCGTTTGGAAAGTAAAGACTAGAAAAAATAGACTAAAGACCCATGTAAATGTCGTCTTCAGATAGAACTTCGAAATTTTCACGATTTAAAATCAAAATTTTTTGTACGTTTCTATGTAGTTTATATGTAAATACTATTTAGTCGCTTAATCAATTCATTGATTTTGCCTGGCNTGTCTGTTTGTTTGTTTGTTTGTTTGTATCCAATAAACGTCACAAAGACGATATCGAATTCGTCACTGAATTCCCATGTTTTTTGGGACACCCTGTATTTAATCACTTTGGTTATCAAGAACCTGTAAAGTTTTAGTTCTATTGAGTAAAAAGCTCCTCTACAAATATAATTCTTTTATTTTCTGTCAAAAAGACTTCAGTTTATTGAGAAATAAAGCCCAGGAGACGGGCCGGTAATCAGGGGAACAATTCTAATAATCTGTAGAGATTTGGACACAGTAATACAATTTACAAGGTTGGGAAGGTACTTCTTGGTCTCAAGTTTCTCGAAAGGGAGCGTGAACGTATTTCAGAAGATTCTATTAGGGTTAACTTTCTATAGTTGCTTTCACAGACGCTTGAATGACCGTTGTTACTTTTCATTTTTGAGCTACTGATTTATTTTTTGTAATGCTTTTAAAAAAATTGAAGTAAAAACTTATTGATCGAAACTTTCAAGGTTTCAATCCATCCAAAAAATACCCTAATCCATCGGACTACAAGAGATACGGATTAATTATTTCTGAATGAATTAACAATACAATAGTTCAAATCTCAAGCTTTATTAGCTTAGATTATATACAGTGGTAGGCGATTGTATCAATACCTTAAAAACGGCTTTCGATTTCAATTTTGAGTTGTAAAAAGCTGTTTAACAGCATGGATACACATATACAATATAGATAGAAGTCAAGAGAAGCTCTCAATTAAAAAGCTTCTCTTTGATTCTTGTAAACTTGTAAGGTAAGTCGAAAAAAGCTTGTTTACAATCAAAACTTAAGTAGAGAAGTCGTCTTCATTGTATTGATATGATAGTGGGACACTCTTTCATTTCCATCATAAAATAAACCCTTAATTTACTTTAACCTACTTCAGTCCTTAAACATTTTCGGCTTTTTAGCTAAATAAATCTTTCTTCTTGACTGTCAGTGGAAGATTGTGTGCCTAGTTATTTTGCGATAAATACAATGGTTTGCATAAATATTTGTAATATTTTCAGCAAACTTATTGGCAGCTCCAGGGTTCATCAACAATATTTAGGACATTTTCCAAATCCACTAATATTTAGCGGAAACTTTAAACATAATCTACCAATATTATGCGAAAACATTAAACGTACATGATTAAACTCAATTTAGAAGAATCTTAAATCATAACCCTTAAATATTCGATTGAAACTTTAAACGTAATCAGCGGAAACTTTAGTCATACTTTATAGGTGTATTTTTTATAGATTGCAAGATTTTTATATTTTTAGATTTTTAATTATTCTATCTGTAAAGTGTAGACAAACCTTAATAGCATCGTAGAGTTGTAGAAGAACTGGACTTGAAGCTGACAACTCTCTATCAGTGTACTGAACCTGTCTCCCGTGTACATCTCGTGCCCCGTACAATCCTTGAGATTCCAGCTGTCGTCTTCGTTCCTAAAACAAAATGACCGATATGATAACTTGTTTCTATGTGATTAAACCTGTCTGCTATTATGAATTTAGAACGATATGGTTTGTAATATGCTCAGCTTTCAAAGTATGAAATTCTACATCTCTCTAAATATATAGTACTTTCAATCCGTTTATAGCAAGTTTATAGCAAGTTAAGCCAAAATAATAGTGTGTTTATGGAAAATGAGTATACTCGTCTTATTGCAATGGCTATTTCTAGATAAGTACTTGTCTTATTGCATGGTTTTTAGATAACATAAGCTTTTCAAGAAAGCAGAAATAAAAATATAAAGTTACATTCAGCTTTATTTTCATTTACATTGAAGCAAATATTTTGGTAATATCCTAATTTTGTTAAAGAAAACCCGGGAACCAATCAAAACTTTACAGCACACGTGCGATGATGTACAGCTAATTAAACTTTATACCACGATGATTACTTTATAGCACGTTTATAATAAAAATTTACCATGAAGTAAGTAAGAATGACGAAGTACACAATAGTTTCATAATCACTATTTAAAATAAAAAATCTTAATTCAATTAATCATTCAATTGCAATGTTAATTAACTTTAAAAAAAACATCTTTCTTTGAGGTTTTTAAATTTTTACTTTTTTAACAACAAAATATAAATCAATTTTCTTTTATCTTTAGTTTTTTATATTTTCAACTGTACAAGAAAATTATAAAGCAATAACTAAGTTCCAACTTTTCTTTGCAGCAAAAATTTGACTTATTTATCAGCATTAAAGTTAGTGGTTTCTTCTAATGGACATAAATAAAACAGTAGTTAACTTTAAAAATAGAAGGTTTTGTACTTTAAAATTTTTTTCTTTGTTATTCTTATTTTCTAGGTTAAAGGGTGAGATCGCTTATTTTTCAAACGATGCGATGAATTCAGGATGACGATATTTTTTTCAATTGTGGTTTTTCATATTGAATTTCAGAATTGAACACTATTAAAGATAGAAAACTGCGAATCTTTAAATTGAAATAACGTGTTGAGTTCCTTGAGGATGTAGGAATAAAACTTGATCAATAAATCCGTAAGTATAAATTACATGTATGCATTATATTACTGCACTCAACTTAATACATTATATATACAATATATTTATATAAATCCGCTGTTCTGCAATACTTAATCAATCCGTAATAAATCCATTCTCAGACCATAAAACCCTTCTAGCACCTTAATCTATTTAATTTTACTCTGCCCCCCCCCCCCCCCCCCCCCCCCCCCGGCCCCAGGGTATTACAAGGTTTTAAAATTAATTAATACCCCGGCCTGATGGAGAGAAGAAAATAAGGCTAGGAAATCATAATACATCAAAATATACCCAGATACAGGGTTACACACAAAACATGAGGCTTCAGAAATGAATGTGCAAAATGTATTCCAATTTTAATATAACATTTGTGGTTCCTTGCACTCGAACTTGTTTCATTTCTTGCAAAATCATTTAGTAAATTATTTAGAGACTATATTCTAGATATATATATTCTAGATATATATATTCTAGATATATATATTCTAGATATATATATTCTAGAAACCAGATCGTTATCTGTAAAGAGTTCAAGTTCGCCCTTAAACTCTCATCCTTTGTGGGTAACCCTGTAAATCTAACCAAAGAATATACATACGAATATAAATACAAACATACAGATATGTTTCAGGGGGGAGATGGAAAAAATCTCCCTAAAAAATTATGTAATGTCATGTAGTTAACACCTACTCCATAACAAGTTCTTGAAACGTATTTATCCAGGTCCAACCCGTCCGCTATCAAAGTCAGCCAGTACATGATCCACACGGTTACAATCCCGCAAACTATTAACCCCTCTACCACTGGGCTCGATCTCTGTAGCTGCCAAACCAAGCTATCAATCCAGGCTCTAAATGCCACACAGGGACACAGCCTAGCTAGTAAACAAGCTATATATCGTTCCCAAATGATGGGGACTATCCGCTCCTAGGTCACACGGGGACACAGCCCAGCTATCAAACAAAGTAAACAGTAAACAGTACCAAGTTACTTTATAAACTGACGTTATTTAGATATCTTACATTACAAGTTAACATGAATTAACGTAATTACAATTTCTACGTCGTTATCTATATCACATGATTAAGACAATCATGTTACGTTTTTACCGCACAGCTAAACATATTCATATGTTTAGTAAGAAGTTTAGCTATCTCCACACATGCTTACAGAGTAGTTTAAGTTGAATATACGTATTTAAAGGATTAACAATGCATGTTTTAATCATATTAAGTAGCTCATGTTCAATATATCTAGGTATGCTCAGGTTAATAAATATGGGGATTGCTATGATATTTGCTACAGTCAGACTCCCTTAGAAAAATTAACTATAGGGTGCCATTGTCCTCCCTCACTGGAAAAATGCAATCTAAAGAATATTTGATGGTGACTGTTTTGCAAATCATTAAACTCCCATAATTTCATCGGTTTTTACTGTTTTCCAGCTGCAGTGCAAAATATGATTTCATTCAGTTCTCTGCAAACCTGAGCATCGTGCAAATATGTGCAAAAACTGAAACTATATTGTAAAAGATTCCAGTAATTAGCAAACTGCATATAAAGCTGTTTTATTTCAAACCCCATCTTCATAATTAAGAAAACCATCCAAAGGCTTCTACACGCGTTATATACTTTAAGCAGTTTTCATCTACCAGGTATCTACTAGTAAACATATCATAACAAGATGAATTTTAATAATCCTACAGTGATAACCTGGAAACTCTGGAATAGGAAGTCGACTTTTAGACTCAATTTCTGACCATAAATAGTCAAATTAACGTGGTAAACAGTAATTGTGAAGTGTAAATAGACCAATTGCACTTAACCAGTGTTTTAATAACTTAATATTCAAGTTATTTGCTTTGTAACAACATAAAATTAATCTCAGTTATGCTTTAATGTCGTCTTCCTATTCTACAGTTTTCTGGTTATCAGCGTACCAGCGTACTTTTAGAAGAGATCAGATAAGAATTAAACAAATTTTGCTCCAGTGATTTTTTCCAGCATACTTCTACTTTTGCGAATTATTTAGATTGTTTTAGAAAATGAAAAAAATCCTCCAGTGAAAAAAAGGGAAAAATGCGGCAGAAACACGTTGTCGATCTTCGAGCACAAGAAGAATGTCACCTTTTTCTATGGTCACATTCCTTTTTATAAACCCCCACAAAAACATTTGCTTTAACAAACTTTTTTGCGCAAACCCATTTGCTGAATTTTTGCTAATTGGGCTCAACAATGCAAAAATATTCTACTCTTTAGAAATATTTCTATTTGGACAATATTGTATGGAAATGGTTGAAACAGTTGAAAATATTCGCAAAAGTATACTTGCAAATTAATTCCTTAACATATTTGGTAATATACGGAAAATTATACGATGAGGGCGCGTCTGTTAAATGCAATTAAGCCGAATCAAAACAATTATTATTCATGACTTTTAGGAATTTAAAAACAAATCAGATATTTTACAGAGCAGAATAGTTTTCAGTAAACCTCAGGGAACAAAACTAATAAATAGTAAGACGTAGTTGAACTCCGAACACTGAATGGAACCACTTCTCTTGAACGTGAACCAGAGAAGAGGTTTTAATGTTGTGGACCTTAGATATTTATGAACTCAAAGTTAAAAACTTTAGAATGTGATATCCTTAATCCCAATCTGTTAATTAATCCGGAGATTAATGAGGAAAATAAGCAATATTTAATCTCAAAATTAAGAAAAAGAGTGGATCAAGCATTAATCCCGATATCCACCATTCTAAAGTTCCCAGCTCTATTAGATCAAATAATCTAAGTTTGAAATATCAAAGATCTACGACATTGGGTTGCAAAGATATAGGGATTAGAAAATTTGATTGTATGGAAAAGCTCAATTCCTTTGATCAAAGGAACAATTAAAAGGGAGCTTTTCTTATCCATCCGATTTTGAATTGTAATTGTTTAAAAGTTTAGAAGATGTTTCCTGTTCTTTTTTAAGAATACTTTTAAAGAATATTTAAAAAATATGTTGAAAGCGGTAAACAAGGTGTTTAATGTTTTAAGTTGCGAAATTAGTTTTGGCAAATTTGCATGATGTTGAAATCAACATGAATGCAGCAAAGTTTGGAAACAATCCTCTGAAAACTTGAAATAAAACTGAAAAGAATAGAACAGAGGGTTAATCAGGGGATCGAGGGAGCCAAAACTAACACACGAATTAAGGAATATATGAATAGGAGAGATGAGGGGGGGGGGCATGAATGGGACTTTCAGCCTATGACGGTGGGGTTGGATAAGGCTGGGAGGGTAGGGAGCATAAGGGATAAGCAATCTCTGGAAAGGCGTTTTCTGATTTAAAATTATCCTAGTTTGTTTAGAGTACAAGAACAAGCCTACAAGGTAAACCCCCCAAATTAATCTAAAATGTCATGGATATGGAAAGGAGGGAAGGATGAATGGGGGGGCAGATTGAATCGGAGGGAAGGGTTGATAATACTTCCTCACACCTTAGGCTTATTCATGATTATGCTCTAAGATCATCCTAGGTTAAAAGGTTGAAGATAATCAGGATTCTAAATATTGAATTTGATAAATTAAAAACAGTTTAATATATGTTTAATCCCAGTAATATCAGTGCTATTCTAAACCAATGTTCCCTGTAAAAGGACCGAAGGATTAAAAAGGTGCCAACTTTTTGCGACCTTTGATATTCAAATTTAGGGATCACCACAACCCCCTCCTCCTCCTTCTTCCTCCACCCCTTGTATAAACTTGATCACCACAACCCCCTCCTCCTCGAGTTCAAGTTCGCCCTTAAACTCTCATCCTTTGTGTATAAACATGATGAAATACTTGAACAATCCCTTTAAATAAACATGATGAAATACTTGAACAATTCCTTTACATAAACATGATGAAATACTTGAACAATCCCTTTAAATAAACATGATGAAATACTTGAACAATCCCTTTAAATAAACCAGAAAACTTCTGATTAAATAAAAACTTTTGTAAAACCTGTGCCGTGTATGATACGGGTTAACGGTGCAGTAGAAAATCAAGGACTTATTATCATCAAATTTACGTTATTTTATTTGTATTCAGCTAAGATTATTACTTTTTAACTGTATATTGATTAATAGTTACGTTTATTCTTACTTTTGCTAGTTTCGAGATTTTACACAGGCTTTAAATTATCGATATAAAAAATAAAAATTTAGACAGAAAGTTTAAAATATAGATTTACATTTTAATCAGTATTTAAAGCGGAATGAAAATTCTTTAAATTGTAAATGTACCAAACTAATTTGCTAATTTGTAACAGTATTGCCTTTGAAAATGTTAAAGGTAACACAGTTAAGATTTACAAAATCGTTCACAAAATTGAAAGACGATTTTAATTCCCCTTTTTAATTGGTTTAGGCCGTAGAAACATGATAGACTGAAAGTACATGTATTTAGCGTAAGCTGACTTGTATTCAATAAGATTTTTAGTTTGTTATTGTGTTGAAATATTAACTTTAAAACAGCATTAGACAGACTTCAGTTTGATTTATAATCGTTCTCCTATTCCATCTTATTTTGAGAACCACTGTATTTTGATATAAATCCACTTACCCTTGACTGATCGCTTTCATATCCTTGATCTGATCCCTCGCTACCACTAGGAGGCAGCAGTCCATCCGGAATATTAAATCTTACAGATTTATTCTGCCCAGGGAGTGGGGGCAAGGGCCTGCTCGCCCCCCTCCCCTCCTCATCTTTGCGCGGGGGGATGCGCGTGGATGCGCGGATTTTTTGTAATTGTTGTTTTACTGCCGCAAAATCTCCCAAGCATTGCCAACCACTGATTGTTGCACACTTCTTGTTAAACGTATTCGGCCACATAATGATATCTGGTCTCAGGTCTAGAGATCGGAGATAGTAGCTCACCGTATCCGTCCTGCTCCAGGTCTAGGGTTTCGGAGCTAGAAGCTCATTAGATCCGTTCTGCTCCAGGTTTAGGGTGGAGATAGAATCTCACTATATCTGTCCTGCTCCAGATTTAGGGCTGTTGAACTAGAAGCTGTTTCAGGTCTAGGGTTTGGGAGGTAAAAGTTGCCGGATCCGTCCTGCTTCAGGTTTAGGGTTTGAGTTAGAAGTTTACTCTATCCGTCCTGATCCATGTCTAAGTTTCCTGTGCCAGAGATTCCGGTTTTCTCCAGGTCTCTGGTGGAGAAAGAAGCCTACTGATTACGCCCTGCTCCAGCTCAGGAAATTTTGAGCTAAAATCGCCAGAGCCGTCCTATTTCAGGTTTAGAACTTTATGGGCTTACTATATCTGTCCTGCTCCAAGCTCACAATAGCCGTCCTGCTTCAGGTTTGAGGTTCCGGAGCTAGCTGGAAGCTCACAATATCCGTCCTGCTCCCTCATTCCACCCTGACCAAATCTTAAACTCAAAAAACGTGCAAAACTAAATGAATTAAAAGATATAAAAATGTAACTTGTATGCTTGAGAATATCAGGGAAAATATTTTATGTAAGTTCAATGAAGTCAAGTACCAAAGATAGATTAAAAACTTGAAAAAGATGCACGAAGAGTACTAACATAGATACATGTGATATATATGTCTTCATATCTTGATCTTTATGTTTAGGATGAGTTCTAAACTCTATTAATCTCTTTTTATACTGTGAACCGAACAAGTTTTAAGATAGAATAACTGTTCCCTTATTGTCCTGCTCATGCAATTTTTTGTCAATCTTAGTTTAAAATTTAATCAGGGATGACTTGTGAATTGAAAACCAATACAGAAGAGGCATCGACTCCCCTTGGAATATTTTCAAACCTTTTAACCCCCTCTCCTTCCATATCTTCCATCAAGCCCCCCCCCCCTCTCTTCCCTCCAACCACTCAGCGTTTCATCTTCACATAACAAAAACCATATTTATTCTTTTTGAGATGCTGCACTCCTATACAGTGATAACCAGAAAACCATGGATTAGGAAGAAGACGACATTATACCAATACTTAAGTGTATTTATGTTGTTACAAAGCAAATAGTTTTAATAGACACTTACTAAATTTAGTGAACGGGTCTGTTTTCACAGCACAATTGTCGTGTCTCAAACTCATTGGACTTTTCAAAGAAATAACTTGATTTAAAAAGTCGTTTTCCTGTTGCAGAGTTTTTGGTTATCACTGTACATTCTTTGAATTTTTGAAAATATATGTATACTGAACTCAGAACTGTGTGAACAAACAAAAGAATTCTCATTGACCTTCCCTTCCGTCAACTTATTTGATCAACATTTCCCATCAGACTCACAAATAAGAAATACGTATTTTCGTTAATAAGGAACTGTCGAGGTAATGTTCAATTTTAAAAAGGAAGGGCTTGTCCCATTGACAAAGATATCCTTGAAACTGTTGTCTGGCCGAAAATTGTAATGATCATACTGCTGCTGTAAAATTATGACTTTAAATTGAGATTTGGTTGTAAAGGAGTGCTTTCTTGTGCTTTTACTGTAAAATGTATGTTGTTCTTACAAATACTCGCTGCAACTAAGACGACATCTAAATATATTGCGGGATTACAGGATCCATTCAAGGGTAAATATATGAACGGGAAAAGTTATTATAAATTGAAATCATAATAAACCAACGCTAGCTACAATTCATACAATGTTTGTAAATGAAAAGATTTTCAGAATATATTCATTTTGTCCAATCTCAACATGAAACACAAGACATATGCATTTTAAGAGGAGTATTGTGACAAAAACAAAATACCCCACCGTGGGGGAGGTCCATATGTTACAGAAACTGAATTTTAAAAAATTATATAGGAACAATTTAAGTTTTAATTTTTATCTAAAATAGAATTTAAGGAAAAATCAGATATTTTCAGGAAATAAGAGAAGATATTCAGGAATAGGATTATATATACATCCCATAGAAAAGGATGTTTTTAAGGAAAGTTTTGATTTACAGAAAAGTATTTTTTGAATTAAAAAATATCTTAATATCTCGGATGGGTAGGCTTCAATAGGATAGATAAAAGAGATGCTTTAGAGATGTTTTAAAGACCGGGAAGAACAAATAATATAATAAAATATGAAAAGAGTTAGTTTAAGATTTGAAAATAAATCACTAAATAAATAAAAGATTGATAATGATCATCTAACTACACATTACATAACACATAACACCAAGTTTTTTTTTTTAAATTGTTCACTTAATACAAAGTTTAAATTACAAAAATGTACAAGAACACCGTAGAAAATCAGCTTTTCCCACAAAATCTAATTTTCTTAACCCTAATATTTTTTCAACCGGATGTCTTAAATATTTTAAACTATTAATTCTGTTAGATCCAATTATCTAAGTTTGAATTATCAAAGGTTTATACCATAAGGTTGCAAAGATATAGGGATTAGAAAATATGAGATTGTGGAAAAAACACAGTTTCGTTTATTTTGATTAAACTTTTTTTAATTTCTCATTGCTAAAATTTTCAATGAAACTAAAAAAAATATCTAAAAATATCAAGTTCAACCTATTCCTATTTAAAGTTGGCTAAAAATTTCAAAGAATTTAGCAAAATATATAATTCAAACATATGTCTTTTAATATATTTCCTAAAAGTTTGTAATAAAAATAATAATTCTCTGAACTGAGAGAAAGAAAGAAAACTTAAACGATTTTCATCTAGGTAGATTATATCTTAGAATATATTAAATATTTAGGAAAAAGAACCTTTTTAAATAAAGTTTTATATAAATAGTAGCTGGAGTCCACGGTGTTCCCCAGGTTTATATTATTATTCATAGTAATAGTTACTCCCACCGTTTACCCGCGCTAGGTATGATTTTAGCCAAAGAGCCCGGCGTTTAAAAAATTTAAAAAAAAATGTTGCCAAAGTCACCCTCCGGGTATCCATGGGTTCCCTAAAAACAATTCAGTCGACAAGGTCTAGCTTTTTGGCCAGCTATAACGAATATATTATAGAGGACGTGAGTCAGACTCTAATAAAAACGCATAAATAACTTCCAGTATATATATTTCTTATAACTTATTACTAGAGGGTTCAGAACTAGAGTCAATATCGATATCACACGTGTAGATGTTTATCAGTACTATGCCCCACATCCGTTCTATCTCATTCTGTTGAATCTTGTGGAACTTGTTTAACGCGGCCAGGCATCGTCTTCCACAATATGATATATATGTCCGAAGAGCTGTAATACATAAATAAAAAGGACAAAACCGAGGTTTTTTAAAGGGTTGAGGAGTTAGCCTTGACTTTCAAACACATTTCCCTGAAATTTAAATCTTCCCATTTTTTAGGACCTGTCTGTACGGATCCAGAATCTATATTAAAAATATTTGGATGAATAAAAGATATTAATATTGTATATATTTAGCTTGGTATTATATTAAAGTATCATTGAATAGTAAAACCAAATGTGTACAGTAGTAATTACTTTTTTATACAAATATAAAATATGTCTTAGGTGTCATATCAAGTTTATTCAGAGTAAAATTACAATCAGGGAGTATTAAACTAAGGAGAGGAAAAAAAGGGTATTTACAATTTTCTTGTGACAGGGTACTGATATGAAAGCAAAGGTCAGAAGTTTTTTTTCTATATTTAGCTAATCTACAACTAGTGGTTTTTTTTAATAAAACTTACAAATGCCAAATTTTGACCCTAAATATAGACAAAAACGACTAAAAAACGACCAAACTGAGGGCACATCACTATCTTCAACGCCTAGAAACAGTATACGCAGCAGAAACTTTTATTTGGAAGTGATTTAGCTAAATATACCAAACTGAATCCATTGGTTAATTCCTAGGTGATTAATAGCAATGCATTACATAATTTCTGACTTCAGGAGGTATTAGAAACTAGAGATGGAATTTAAAGAATTTGAGCCGCGGTTTAAATCCGCCAATCCCCGGTTTTAATTAAGCGCCGGCTTAAATCTTGAAACATTTGATACAATTTTAAGTGGAACAAACCATATTTAAACCGCGGCTTAAATTTAAACCGCCGCTCAAATTCTTTAAATTCGGCCATAGGTCTTGTAAAAATTATAATTTATAATTTAAACCATTTTAGGCTTTATTTTAATACCAAGATCGACAACCTTAACACAGACCTCGGTTTCTCATACGGGGTTTTCTACAAAATTCCGGCTATTTTTAAGTTAAAAAATGGATATTTGATTGTGGTTATTACATATTAAACATAATATTTTTTAAGTATATGTTGTTGATAAAAGTTTATTCATCAACATCTTTTAATATCCCCCCCCCCCTCCAAAAAACACACGATTACTCCCTCCCCCCACCATCAAATCTCATTTCTCACGCCCAGTCTATTTAAGCGGGGCCACCCTGTCCTAATAACCCCTTACCTTTGTTCTTTCCTCAACCCCTCTCCATGAACTCTTCTTTAGTAAAACCATCCCTTTCTTATAAGTAAACCATCTCTAACTCATGAAACTATCCCTTTCTTATAAGTAAACCATCTCTATCTCATGAAACTATCCCTTCCTCGTGAAAAAAACCATCTTTATCTCATGAAACTATCCCTTCACCATGAGGAAACCATCTGTATCTCATAAAACTATCTCTTCCTCATGAGAAAACTCTCTCTATCTTATGAAACTATCCCATCCTCATGAGGAAACCATCTCTATCTCCTGAAACTAACTCTTCCTCATAAAGAAAACTTCTCTATCTCATGAAACCACCTTTTCCTCATGAGGAAAACATGTCTATCTCATTAAACTATCCCTTCCTCATGAGGTAACCCTCTTTATCTCATGACGAAACCATCCTTTCCACATGAGAAACCCGTCCCTTACTTATGAGCAAACCTATCTTTGTCTTGAGGAAACCAACTCACCCTTATGAGGGCACCATATCTTTACTCATGAGGAAACCGTCCATTTCCTCAACTTTGTAAGAAATCTTATCAATGACATAATGAATTACCCAACATTAGACTTAATTGCATTATGTTCTGTACTTATTTTTAAGATAGATCCCCCCCCCCCCACTCCTATGGGCTCTCCCTCCCTCATTCCGCCCTGGAGAAAAAAGGAAGTACTAGGCTCCACTTGGTATTCCAGGTTTAGGCGTATAATGATTAAAGTCCTACAGGGAGAAATATATGTTATTGATTTAGATAAATAATATATATATAAATTAAAATATATATGTAGTACACAGTAGGAATATCTGCTTTTGATATCCTTCCAGTTAACAACTTTTTATCTATAGCAACTATCCAGCTAGATTCAAACCACCTAGTTAGTAACTATCCATATATAGAACTATATAGCTAGCTTTAAACCATCGAGTTAGCAACTATCCATCTAAAGAAACTATTTAGCTAGTAACCATCCAATTAGAAACCATCCATATATATAAACTATCCAGCTAGTGAAGCTAGTTAGCAACTATCCATCTGTAGAAACTATTTAGCTAGCTTCAAACCATCCAGTTATCAACCATTCATGTATAGCAACTATCCAGCTAGCTTCAAACCATCCAGTTAGAAACCATCCATATATAGCAACTAGCCAGCTAGCTTCAAACCATCCAGTTAGCAACCATCCATATATATCAACTATCCAGCTAGTGAAGCTAGTTAGCAACTATCCATCTATAGCAACTATTTAGCTAGATTCAAACCATCCAGTTATCAACCATTCATGTATAGCAACTATATAGCTGGCTCCAAATCATCCAGTTAGCAACTATCCATGTATAGCAACTATCCAGCTAGCTTCAAACCATCCAGTTAGCAACCATCCATGTATAGCAACTATCTTCGTATAGCAACTATATAGCTAGCTTCAAACCATCCAGTTGGCAACCATCCATGTATAGCAACTATATATAGCTGGCTTCAAACCATCCAGTTAGCAACCATCCATGTATAGCAACTATATAGCTGGCTTCAAACCATCCAGTTAGCAACTATCCATCTATCACAACTAATAAGATATTAAATGTAGCTAACAATAAATTGAACAACGTTACTAAAAAACTAGCCATCAACAAACTAACCACAAAGCATCTAACCGATCAACAACTGTCGACGAAAAACCAGCTTATTAGATTCAAATCAACGAAATATTGGAAGAAAATACAAAGAGAACTCACAAAACATTTTATGTAAAAAATCACTTTATGGAAGTTTGCAACGATACACAGATTTTCTGCAACAAAGAAAGGAGAGAAAATGGTTAAAATGTTTCCAATTCCACATAAAAAGCATTCAGTTTCTGATCATATTAACATTGAGAGTAATCGATGGTGCAACAAAAAGGTAAAACCTACTCATTGACATTAGAAAATTTTAAGAAAAATTAAAATTTCTATGATTATTCCATCAATGCATTTTAAATTCATGGAACTGTTGTTTTACTTTTTATTATTCTGAAACAATTTGAAATTTAGCTAGTAAAAAAATGTTCTTAAAAATTCAAACATTTCCGATATTTACATTTAAATCCCAAATTTTTCAATATTCTCTATCTCAAGATATGATTGTATTTTAATACCGAGAATTTAACTATTTTGAGTTTAAGATCCCTAGGATCAGAAATCACGTATTAATCACGTTTATCAAGATTCTGTCACGTCTTCACTGCTCTGAGACCAGATATAAACTGAGAGTTGAGAGCTGACTCTGAGACGGGTGAACCCACGTACAATCTTCAATTGTTTGTCGGTAGCGCCACCTAACCCATCTTCACTCCACGCAATGCGTCGCACGCACCGTGGAACTAATCTGACGCACAATAAGATGCCCAACTGGAGGATTTATTTGGGAACTATGCGGACCAGGACTTCAGGAGTTTTAATGGTAAATTGTTTTCCCTCTTTTTGCTCCTTCCTGTCCTCTTAACCTACTCATCATTCCTCAGTGTCACCCTACTCATCCTTCCTCACTCTACTCATTCTTCCTCATCCTACTCATCCTTTCTCTCCTTACTCATCCCTCCTCACCCTTCTATTCTCTCCCTACTCATCCTTCCTCACCATACTCATATTACCTCTCCCTACTCATTCTTCCTCTCCCTTCTCATCCTTCCTCACCCTACTCATACTTCCTCACCCTACTCATCCTTCCTCACCCTACTCATCCTTCCTCCCCCCTACTCATCCTTCCTCGCCGACTTATCCTTCCTAACCTTACTCATCCTTCCTCATCCTTCTTCACCCTACTCATCTTTCCTCACCCTACTTATCCTTCCTCACCCTACTCATCCTTCCTCACCCTACTCATCCTTCCTCACCCTACTCATCCTTCCTCACCTTCTCATCCTTCCTCAACCTACGCATCTTTCCTCACCCTTACCCGTCCTTCCTCTCCCTACCCATCCTTCCTCTCGGTACTTATCCTTCCTCACCCTACTTATCCTTCCTCACCCTACTCATCCTTCCCCTCCTCACTCATCCTTCGTCTCCCTACTCATCCTTCCTCTCCCTACTCATCCTTCCTCTCCCTGCTCATCCTTCCTGTCCCTACTCATCCTTCCTCTCCCTACCCATCCTTCCTTTCATTACTCATCCTTTCTTTCCCTACTCATCCTTCCTCTCCCTACTCAACCTTCCTTTCCTTACTCATCCTTTCTCTCCCTATAACTCATCCTTCCTCTCCCTACTCATCCTTCTCATCCTCCCTCCCTTTACTCGAATCTTTCTCATCCTCCCTCTCTTTACTCATCCTTCTCATCCTCCCTCTCTTTACTCATCCATCTCATCCTCCCTCTCTTTACTCATCTTGAAAACAATATATTCCCGTCATGGTTACATGGGTAAAACTAACGAAGTATACATATACTCCACACTACACAGTGCAATGCTGACTCATTTATCTCTAACCCGGAGATAAACAGTTACAAATTACTTGTCTTTTGTTTGTTTATTGGTTTATTGTTGATTAACATTGTTATTAACGATGGTTGGTGACTTCGAAGATAGATGAATAGATGAAAAGATAAAATATTGGTTTTGTTAAAAACTGTTTATTTAAAACACTTGTTTGTACTATACACGTAGTACCATAGATTAATTAACAATACAGATAGAACACTACATGTCGTCTTTTCAAGATCTAAAATTTTTTCACAATAACCCTGAGGCAGAGACCCAACGGAGTTCCGCGCTAAGGAGCGTTGAATTACATGACAAAGAGATAGAGAGCATGCGCGTAACTCATTTGGGCCTCTGCCTCAGGGTTATTGAGAACTAAAAACCCCAAAATCATGAAAAGACAACATCTAGTGTTCTATCTGTATTGTTAATTAAATTATGCGTAGTACACTCACTTTATAGCCAAACAATTTACAAGATTTAGTTGCAAATTCGTAAATACAAGTTTTAAACTGTTCCTATAATTAATATGCGAAAAAAGCAGAGAAAAAAGGCTAAAAAGGGACTTTACAAAAGTTTATGTACTTGCCTTGCGGTACTGTCAAGACTAAATATGTGCACTGTACAGTGTACAGCGCGTCCATGTGAAACTGTAATGAATGATCCTGCTGAGTTTCAAGTTCTTCTCTAGTTTCCAGGGTCTAGTGGAGAATAATATGGAATATCTGGTCCGTGGGTTGGGTTCCTGGTTTCCTGGCTCAGGGTAGGATGGAACACTGGGATAATCCATCAGCTCCGCCCCCGCAACCTCAACCTAAACCTTCTAAACAACAAGGAATTTGTTCTTTTAACATTTGTTGATCCATGTAAATGGATTCGGTTTTTGGAGTTGAGTACTGAGACATGGAAATCTACCAAATATGTTTATTAAATCTAGGATTTTCTGTACTATGTCAACCAAGTTCTTAGCAGGGATTTTTTACATCTGAGGAGGGGGCCGGGGTGTCATGCGGAAGGTATAATCTCGTGGTTTTGGAATGTATTTTGAAACAAATTATTAGGTTTCAAATTATAAGGTTTCAAGAAAATACATCCTATTGCGGCGTTGAGTGGAATCAAACAACTTTTCTTAATTAAGGCTTTAAATAATAAGATCAGGGCCAGGGTTCGAATTCCTGTTGGGGTTTAAACAGGGTGAACCTATAAACATTAGAATTTAATGACTTTCTTAATGTCGTCTTGATTTTCAATATTCAATAAATTGGCAAATGATGTAAGAAACTAGATTATTTTATGTATTTTGAGATTTTCTTAATTTAGTTAGTTTACTGAAATCTGCAAAACAAATCTTGTTAAAGCTTGAAGATCTTGAAAAAAAAACATTCAAATCTTAGAAATCCCAAGAAAATTTTTTAAAACTATGTTGTACGCTACTTTTATACTGACGAAAAAAATAATTGAATCAAAAACGTTAACAATTAATTCCCATGAATTTTGAGACACCCTGTAGTTCCAAGTTGCGTCGGTCTCCTCATGATTTGCCACATTTCTACCTCGTCAATGAAAGGGGGGGGGGTCACCCTACTCATCCTTCCTCACTCTACTCATTCTTCCTCATCCTACTCATCCTTTCTCTCCTTACTCATCCCTCCTCAGCTCAAATTCTTTAAATTCGGCCATAGGTCTTGTAAAAATTATAATTTATAATTTAAACCATTTTAGGCTTTATTTTAATACCAAGATCGACAACTGTATGGGCGGTAAAGGTAATATATGTTTATCTTCTTGCTACAAATTATTTATCATTCTTTGCCACAAACTCAAAATTTTATAATCCTTATAACTTTGCAATTTGATGATGTAAACTTCGATTATTTGATCTAACAGAATTCATGGTTTGACATAGGGTTACAAAGATATACTAGAAAATCAGAGTTTGTTGTAAAAAAATCAATTCCATTATCAATTTATTCTAGGACCTTCTGTTTATAATATGTATAGATAAGATATTTGCAGAAACACCCTGTATAGTGTGTAGTGTATCGTTTATTTCTCAATAGGCTTTATCTGTGAGCATCTTCTCTTTGTACAGTATAAAACAAAAACAACAAAAGTTTGTGGATTTCATAATATTTTTTCGCGCATTTTCAAAATTTTACAAAAATAAAAAACTTTTAAACGCAAATTGTTTAATTTTGATCATTCATAAACCTTCCCTGGGGTCACTTGAGGTTCAGCCGTTTTGACGTTTATTGGATACAAACAAACAAACAAACAAACACTCATACGTCCAAATGCACTATCCGGACAAAAAATTGTCTGACTAGCGTTACACACCATACGAACTTCTTTAATAATAACTGTATCACTATGAAAATT
>NW_019396896.1:18754-131113 GCF_000591075.1 Eurytemora carolleeae | reverse complement strand
ATTCTTGAAGAGGGATAGAAAATGAGAATGAGAAAGAATTACCATTTCAAAATAATACTGAAATGCCATTTATTCTAATTTATGAATGAAATAGTTGCGTTAAAGCGAAAATTGACAATTATGATTAATATAAATTGTTGATTGCTAAAAAAAAAAACATTTTTGATTAATATACTTGTGGTTTTACAAATAGTTTGGGTTTGCGAATCAAAATCACTTTGTTGACAAATTAACAGTATTCTTTAAATTAACTGCAATGCACTTTTTTTGTAAACAATGTTTACATGTTCATATGCAGCTAAATCTGCTAGGAGTGAGTATAAAGTTTTTGTGCATAAGTTTTTCATATCAAAAATCCATCTCGCTTAACTTTATAAAACCCCTTTCAAAGTGATTTATCAAAACCATTCACAAATAAATACTCCATATGTAATAAATATTATAGTAAACCCCATATTTATAAACCTGAACACACGTACATATATTACATTGTACATTATCTGTAACCTAACTACCCTTGTTCAAATCTGTATTACTATTTAGCTTAATACGTTAATTATTTTCACCTGTACAATTAAACTCAAAATCTACATTAGTTGGAATAATACTCTGGTTGATTACCGTATTAGAGTAATCCATCATCACTACCAACCAGGCCTTTGGGAAAATACTGAGACTTCCTTTAAATATAAAAATTATAATCTTTAAAAACAATTTGACAAAATTTACAAAATTTATTTAATTGTTAATCGAGAAATAAAACTTAAAAAATCTGCACAGTCGTCCTTCCAGCTAGGCGGTCTTAGACGTAAAACTTTGCAATAGGGAGACAAATATCAGAGTCAAGCTTTATACTTTTAAAAAAGTCATATAAAATAAAAAAAATAAAATATAAAATATAAAATATAGCAATTATGCAGTTTATACAGACTCATTTTACTTAAACATGGTTTTCTACTACCAACTCTACTGCTAAAGTTATTGATATATAATAACATTAAATACACATAGGATTGATTAAATGTCGTCTTCATATTCCAAAATTTTATGATGGGTCTCACTGTATTAGTTAGTACAGTACTTATTCGTAACAGACTACTGCAGGTCCGGTACAGTACAGTACAGTATAGTACAGTAGAGGACGGTACAGTAGAGGACAGTACAGTAGATAACAGTACAGTAGAGGACAGTACAGTAGAGGACAGTACAGCAGAGGACAGTACAGTAGAGGATAGCACACATTACACTTATATATAATTTCCAGTACGGGAGGTAATATTAGAAGTTAGTGCAGATTTAGATAGTACTGTGCATAGATTAATTAATAATATAGATAGAACAATAGATGTCGTCTTGTCAAGATTTAGGTGTTTTTCGTTCACAGTAACCCTGAGACAGAAGCTCAAAGGAGTTACGCGCATGCTGCGTTGTATAACAAGACAGAGAGAGAGAGCATGCCCATCCTTTGAACTCAGGGTTATTGTGCACGAAAAAAATCCTAAATGTTGAAAAGACGACATCTAGTGTTCTATCTGTACTCTTATTCCTCTAAGGTGATGTGTAATAAGTTGGTTCGTCTTTGGTTCGTGTTTCAGGGTTTTAGAACTTTTTCAAGGTTCCACAAAAATCTGAGAAAGTTAAAAAAAAATTTCAACATTTGCATTTCTTTTGCCAACATGCCAAATTTGACCCTGAGAGAAAATTTATGCAAAACACGAAACCAAAAACGAATGTGTTATTTTTTTGTTCGTTTTTGCTAAGTTTAAAAAAACTTTAACAGAAGTTAAATTTTTAAATGTTTGAAGTTTATAAAAGGTTAGAAGTTTATTAAAAGTGTTTTTAACACGATTAACATCCCTAGTAATAGAGTAGTTTAGAGCGTTCCAGTATTGTTAACTCAGAGTGGGTGCAGAAAGCGGACAGAATTGAGAAAATATTAAAAGTATGTTTTCTAGGTTTTATGATGTTCAAATATCCATCAATTTAAAACGTTTTTGTAAAATACATTTTGAATATTTAAATATTTATTTCTGATCCAGGGAATCAAAATATCCATGATTTAGATATAAACGAAAGATAACTTTTAAGTTTTTTTTTCACAAGAAAAATTACAGAGTAATGTCGAATCTGATTCCTTTGCAATTATTTGAATGAAAAATATTGGATACTACCTAGAGAGCCCGGCGTTGGCTATGGGTTACCTGAACAAATTGGTCCAGCCCTTATATATAAATATATACAAATATACAAATATACAAATATACAAATATACAAATATACAAATATACAAATATACAAATATACAAATATACAAATATGCAAATATGCAAATGTACAAATATGCAAATATACAAATATACAAATATACAAATATACAAATATACAAATATACAAATATACAAATATACAAATATACAAATATACAAATATACAAATATTTACATTCCATACCTTGTTTTCCTACCATTTCAAATCGTTTTGTGTAATAATATTAGAATCTAAAAAGGTTAGGGTGATATTTGAACTCCCCCTCTCCCCCACCTTTACATTTTTCATATTTCTATTATTTTGAAACTTGATAAGTCTAAAGATAAAGTAATTATGAGGTGTTTTAAAAAATATTTGTCTGAGCAACAAAACAAAAATTAAGCATCATTAACGAGAGTTCCACGGTGGACTAAGACAGAGGGGTCGGTCAAATAGGCCTAGGATTAGGCCGGGTACTGTAAAAAGTCTGAACGCGCCATGGGAGTTGTCATAGTTAGCCCTCCGACGGGACTATGCCAAGAAAATTGACCCCTGCCGTATGTTAGTATGGTTAGGGCGACGTACTGTACCATATGATCGGGTCAGTACACGCTGTTATCTGGCAGGCCAGTACAAACTGGTCAGGTCCTGTTGGAATTCAAATATACTACGGCCCAGAGTGGTTCATGCATCGATTTTGATGGTTATTATATCGTTAGAACTGACGAGGGTCAACCCAGACCGAAATATATTTTCAATAAATGTGGAACTAACATATGATCGGGTCAGTACACGCTGTTATCTGGCAGGCCAGTACAAACTGGGCAGATCCTGTTGGAATTCAAATTTACTACGGCCCAGAGTGGTTCATGCATAATAATTTAATATTTTAAAAGCCTTTTGGGAAATCGAAAAAAGTCACACAAGTTTTGTCAAAAATGAAAAAATACATCTTCATAAGGGACTGTAAGCGTAATTTAAAATGAGCCTCCATGGTAAAGATGACAATGCCTGATTTACAACGGTACCCTAAAAAGCTTTGTCTGATCAAGTATGAATTAGATATCAATGTTTTTGTTTCTTTGAATCATTTATTTTCATTTGCGGTTTCCCTACACAAGTGACTTGCACTTTTCTTGCTTATAAGAAGCAATAAAGAAATTATCAGAATTAAACTATTATTTACTCAGAAAACGACGGTATCCTTCACATTTTTTGATAAGAATTAAGGTTTCAACCTCAAGGGTACCGTCGGACATTGCCTTTTTTGCATGGAGACTCACTTAAAATTGCGCTTACAGTTCCTTTACGACGTAAATTTGGTCGCTGTATTTTAAACCCCTACAATACGTGGATACAGAACCCGGCCCAATCTTTTGTGATTAAAAATTTACAATCCTTGCAGCCGAATACAGAGCTAATAAAACGAGTTATAAAAAAGCAAGGAATGAGTTACAAAATGTACAAAAAATATATTTCTGACAAAGAAAAAGCTGTTTATTATACATACCAGGGCCTCAAGCACTTTATATCTTCTTTCCCTAAACTTGGATAAAAAACATGGAGAAAATACATCTTAGGGGTGGTGCACTTTTATAATTTAGATAAATTAAATAAATTGATATTGCTCAATCGGAAACTGTTTTTTATAACATATGAAAAAATTCTCTAATATTAATGAAAAAAAAATTAAAATCATTAGACCCACAGCACCCCACTCGAAAAGTTTCAGGATCTGAGCCAGTATAACATGAAGTATATGCAATATGCATCCTGTCGTACTGTCCAGTCGGACTACCCAATGTAGATTCGACCCAGCACGTTTTATGCAACAAATGAAGCCTAGCAATAAGACAGTGACAGTGAAACACTGAATTCAGAAATGATGTTAATCTGCTCTCTTTGTAACTCCCCAATATTTCTATATCCTCCCAGTTTTGAATATAAAAATGGTGTAAAGTTAAACTTGTGAAAATCTGCATAAAATCCGAAGAACGTTTAACATTATACATTTACTTCTGGTACATTAGCTTCCTTAGAATACCCTTGAGCTAGCACACCATCAGGGTTGTCTGGGAAAATATACATCCGTTGAAAGGGAGTGTTCACGTTATTTTAAAATTGATTTATTATTGTACACATTAAAGGGAGTAAAGTACATTTTTATATTTTCGCAACCAGTTGTTGCAGAATGTTTATTAGGTTTTATTATAAGTTTAAGTGACCCTCCATGCAAAGATGGCAATACTCGACTTATAACTGTACCCTTCAAATCTTAGTCTGATTTAAAATGTGAAATTTGCCGTCGTTTTTCAGTGTTTATTTATTATAATTACTCCATTGTTTCTTAAAAACAAGAAATGCGCAAGTAAATTTGGCAGAGAAGCCGCAAATGAAAAAAAATCCGTTTAAAGAAACAAAAACATTGATATCTAATTCATACTTGACAATAAGCAATTTATAGAAATGAAACATTTATATTTACTTCAGACAAAGTTTTCAAGAGTACCATATTAGATCAGTCATTGCCATCTTTGCATGGAGGGTCACTTGAATTTACGCTTACAGTCTCTTTTTAGATTATACTTCATAATGATAAATCAGTAAATGTTATGACATTGTGCTAATCACAACTGTACCCTTGAAACCTTGATCTGATTAGTAATGTGAGAGAAATTGGTTTTTTTGAATTTAAACGGAATTCCGATTAGAAACCCTAATATGTATGGTGCTACAAAATGTATATAAATGGTGCTACAAAATATATATGTATGGGGCAACAAAAAAGAGTCCTACAAAATATATATGTATGGTGCTACAAAAAGTGTATGTATGGTGCTACGAAATGTAAATGTATGGTGCTACAATATATATATGTTTGGTGCTACAAAATATAAATGTATGGTGCTACAAAATGTATATGTATGGTGCTACAAAATATATATATATGTTTGGTGCTATAAAATATATATGTATGGTGCTACAATATATAGATATGTAAGGTGCTACAATATATATATATATGTGTTTGGGCTACAATATATATATATGCATGGTGCTACAAAATATGTATATGTATGGTGCTACAAATAAGTGAATTGGTAAGGAAAAAAAACAAAGGCCAAGGCGATGTGACACTTTAAAGTGAAGGCCGTCTAAAAATTTCCGAGTTGTTTACATTTCCTTGCATGTTGCAGAAAAAATTGTAATGTATGCTCGAGATGCATCAAACGGTTTTCTGCTTAATCTAATAATCTAATAAGATACATTAAATATAACTAATTAATGCATTGTAATTATAATCTGGGGGTTTCTTATATCTGTAAATATTTTTACAAATATTATATTTACTTCGTCTTTTTTGAAGCTATAGAAAACTGTTTTAAGTCTTCATTTCCTGAAAAGAAAATAATTTCTGCAAATAAGAGTAAATCATACAGTCCTTGAATGACGGAAGCCAGGATTATCTCTATAAAAACAGATTTTTTAATAAAAATTGAGTAAACCCTGTCCTGAAACTAAAATGAGATTTAAAGAGTACAATACAGTTTATACCCGACTAGCAAACAATAAATACCCAACAATATATAGTGTTTAAGGAAGGGGGTGGAAATCTATAAATATCCCTGATACTTTTTTGAACGATGGCAGCTGAAATATCTGAAGGTTTCAATACGTTTTTCTCTTGTATAGGTCCTCAACTATCCCGAACTCAACAAAAAAATTCTCCGATTATCTCTAACAAAAAACTGATGAAAACTGTGTGTTTACAAATACGACCCCTAATATCATAAATGATGCTCTTAGCAAATTAAAAAATAAAAACAGCTCTGGTCCAGATAACATTTCTACAAACCCATTAAAGTCGATAATGCCAAGTATCATGGGTCCTATCTGCCATTTATTTAATATTATGTTGTTTAAAAATGGTTATATTCCAACCATGCTTAAAACTGGTAAAATTGGTCCAGTCTTCAAGACTGGAGAATCTGATAAATTTACAAATTACAGACCAATTAGTTTACTTTCATCTTTTTCAAAACTTTAAGAAAAGTAGCGGGAAATCTAATCATGAAATATCTAAATAAGTTTAAACTTCTCTATGAGCACCAGTATGGGTTTAGGGCTAAGCATAACATCTACCCAGCCTTTAATCCATTTTCTAGATAAAATTTACCAAGCCTTAAACAAACCGGAACCTGAGTATACTTTAGGAGTGTTTATTTAACACTTTTAAAAAAATAAATCGGAAATTTTGAAAGATCTATTAACTATCAAATTTACATTCTGAATACAGGCTCATTAGAATATCTTCCCTCATATGCACTTCTTAAGATATTAAGGTGCCACTTGATTTAAGAAGAGGTGTCTGGTTAGGCATATTTAAAAAAAGTTTATTTGAAATGCTA
This sequence comes from Eurytemora carolleeae, assembly GCF_000591075.1. Classification (NCBI taxonomy): domain Eukaryota; kingdom Metazoa; phylum Arthropoda; class Copepoda; order Calanoida; family Temoridae; genus Eurytemora; species Eurytemora carolleeae. Next base: position 124,457 of record NW_019396896.1, on the reverse strand, counting down.
TCTAACGCCTACATCACAATAAACAAAATATATTCATCTAAATATCTTTTGTATCGTAAATAATATTTATTAAAAGTTTCTCTGGCAAAGTTGTGAAGCTGTAATCCTGTGCTATGTATTTTTATGATCTCTTGAAACTTCTTTATTTATGGCAGTTCTTTATCTGTCGTAAAATATTGGCTGCTGCAGAGAGTCTCAAAAAAAGTATTTATTACAGAAAAATGGAATTATTTTCCTCAAAATCAGTGAAGATATCCAGAAAAGGGATTATTTTACTCAAGAATATTGATAAAAACAAAAAAAGGATTTTTTCATTAAAAAATATTTACGCTACATATAAAAGGGGACTATTTTTCGCAAAAACAGCGGTAAATCCAGGAAAAAAGATAATTTTCCTCAAAAACGTTTGTAATAACAACAAAAAGGATAATTTTCCTAAAATTGTGACGATAACAGGAAAAAGAAATTAATTTCCTCAAAAATATATATGATACAATGAAGAGAGATTTTTACCTCAAAAATATTGACGGTAACAGAAAAACGGGATTATTTTTCTCAAAAAAAGTTACAATAAAATAAAGGGGATTAATTTCCTCAAAACTGTTGAATTTTAGAGGAAAAATGGATTGTTTTCCTCAAACATAGTTACAATAACAGGAAAAAGGTGATATTTCTTTCAAAAAACGGGATCATTTTTCTCAAAAAAATTCCTTAAGAAAAAGGTAATTAATTTCCTCAAAAATGTTGAATATAGGAAGATAAAGGGATTATTTTCCTCAAAAAAGTTATACTAACAGGACATTGTTTTGTTTTCCTCTGAAATAATTAATTTCTTTAGTTATGAAGTATACTATCTCTGATATATCTAATCCTGATATATCCTATCCATTAAATGTTGTTTTATGAAATGTCGTTTTATGAAATGTCGTTTTATGAAATGTCATTTTATGAAATGTCGTTTTATGAAATGTCGTTTTATGAAATGTCGTTTTTTGAAATGTCGTTTTATGAAATGTCGTTTTATGAAATGTCGTTTTATGAAATGTCGTTTTTGAAATGTTGTTTTATGAAATGTCGTTTTATGAAATGTCATTTTATGAAATGCCGTTTTTGAAATGTCGTTTTATAAAATATCGTTTTTATGAAATGTCGTTTTATGAAATATCGTTTTATGAAATGTCGTTTTATCAAATGTCGTTTTCTGAAATGCCGTTTTTGAAATGTCGTTTTATGAAATGCCGTTTTATGAAAGGTCGTTTTATGAAATGTCGTTTCATGAAATGCCCCAACCTCCTTATTTCCATAAAAAATTACATAAACAATTTATAGAATTTAAGCTATTTTAAAATCTCAAAAGTCAGAAAAGTCAGAACTTTTTATCCCAACCTTTACTGTGATTATTTTTAATCTTAAGTTTCATAAATTCCCAAGTTAAGCGGTACAAAATATGATAAAATAAATGTTGGGTATCCTATATATTTATAAAGAGAATTGTAGCATTACGAATTTTATTCAAATCATAGAATAAAATAAAAAATATAATGATAAAATATAAGTCTCGAAATTTATTCAAAATAATTTTTCTCCAGCTTGCAGTTGCATGATGATCATTTACTACAGTTAAAAAAAAATAACTTTGCATTTAAACAATAATTTTCTGCATTTTGCAGATGTACAAGATGGCTGCTATACAGTAAACAAATACAAAGCGATGTTGCCATGGACCCTTAAACTGAAGAAAATATTCACGTGTAAGGTACGTACTGCAAAAAAAATGTAATTGTCCTCATTAAGGGATTGTAAGCGTGATTTCAAGTAACCCATCCATGCAAAGATGACAATGCCCGATTTACAACCGTACACTTGCGCAATTTTTGTTTATAGCAATGAAGAAACTTCCAGAAATAAACACCTTTGAATTAGAAAAATCTTCCAAATTAATCACGGTATCTTCCAAATTATTGATCAGATAAAAGTTTCAAGGGTAACGTTCTAAATCGGTTGTTGTCAACTTTGCATGGATGGGTTACTTGAAATTATGCTTACAGACTCTTTCAAATATCAATGTTTTTTCAATTCAGCAGGAAGAAGAAAATATAAAAATAAAAAGATTCTTTATTAAAATAATTTAATAAATGTTTTGGCACTTAAATACACCTTTTTAGTGACTCTCTAATGTAGAAACGTAATTTCATGCAAAGATATCCATAACAGATTCATAACCGTATCCTGAGAGATGAAAAAATGTGCAGTTGCGGATTTTTCATACTTTTTTGTTGCCTCATTTTGATCAAAGAACATTTTAAAGTTACAACAATAAAGACATTTAAACCTCTCTTGATATCAATTTATAAAGCACTAGAAATTCAAGGCGCTTCGCGCCCTTCTTTCTAGCCTTAGAGGGCGCTTCGCGCCCATCTCCNCGGGTTTACAGTATAAATATATGAACGGAAAAAATAATTATAAATTGAAATAATTATAATTCATTGCATAGTTACAATTTATACAATGTTTGTAAATTAAAAGATTATCAGAATATATTCATTTTGTCCATTCTCACCATGAACAACAAGACAAATGCATTTTAAGAGGAGCATTGTGACAAAAACCAAATCCACTTAAAATACCCCACCGTGGGGAGAATGGAAAAGTAAAATACAAAGCTTTTCAGTTGGCAAACCAAATTATGAAAAGCTTTTAACTTTTTTAACACAAATGTTGTCATTTAACAACTGTCAAAGAGAAAAGACGATCCTTCCTTTTGTCGTCTATTAATTTCCATGTTTTTTTTTGTGGGACACCCTGTAGCTTAAAAGTTTTCTCCCGAAGAAAAGAAACATAAACTGTTTCTAGAAAATGTCAAAACTTTTTCAATTAAAAGGAAAATTTTTCGATATGAATTTATAAATGACATTTTCTGCGCTCTTTTCCTTTAAATATTTCAGGACATAAAATACCAGAACTTCGTGTGTTTTTTAATGCTATTATAATTTCCCTGAAGGGGCCACATAACAAGAATATTTTTGCGCCAAAAAAGCACAAAAATTTAAGCTGCGTTGCACCAAACCTTTGAGCATGAAACAGCTGAATTTTCGTTAAAAGAATGATTTCTTGCAAAAGTTAAGTGAAAAATAACTAATAATTAAAAAATACCTATCATATTTGATTAAGCAAACACAAGAATTGCGCAAATGTCCTTTGAACGATCACAAGCCAGAACGTTTGTGCTGCATGAACCTTGAGATCATAAGCATTTATCTTTATTTTACACAGAACTAAAGATAGATTTAATTCCCTTTCGATATCCTGCAAGGATATCTGTAATGGAGGAATCATGCTTTGATCCTCAATTTTAAAAGTGCCCATATTGGATAAAGAGATCAAGCGTTAAAACTTAACGATACTCTGCACAATAGTTCGATATCAGAAATCAGAACGTTTGTATTGTTAATCTCAGGATGAAGCATCAAATGTTAAAGATTTGGCGTTCAAAAGTTCCGAGCTAGGAAGATTCAATAGTTTTTCTTCCTTAGTTTAGAATGAAAAAAAAATTTTTTTAGAAAAGGGAAAAAATACAATATGTTTATATTATTAAAAAGATAATTAACTTTGAAAAACAAAACAATACACCCATTGACAATTGTTTGTAAGCTCAAGGGTTAATGTGAAAAGAATTAATTTATCTAGATTTACTGATTGAAGTGTTCTTAACTTCAGGGATGATCAAAACACTTAAAACTTAATAAAAGTTTTAAATTGGATTTATGTATATTGTATCTACACAATATGCACATTCATTTGTTTGTTTTAAAGTAGTTATAATTAGAAGCTTTAAATTATTCTCTTAAAATACATAGTTTATACCACGAACCAGTTAAATACAACCTGTTTAAAATTTCTCATCATTCCTATATCCAAAAGGATTTTATAGTACCCTATTTAAAAAAAATTGTTTTTGACCCCATTTTTGTCTGAATCCATGAAAAACAGTTATTTTGAAAGCAATTTTTTTAAATTTTGTTTATTTGGGACCGTACCGTACCGTATCGTTTGGGTACTAAATTGTCGATGACTTCTTATGAAAAATCCCATATGTATCGTTCTAATAGCTGTTAAATATATAAAAAAAATACATTTTTATAATACATAAAATTCCTTGGGTTTACGTGATACATCAAATAAAGAATAAATTGTGAAATATGAAAAAATTTAGATCAAGCATTGATCTCGATATCTACAATACAAGAGTTCTCACCTCTGGCCTTCAAGTTTTCAAATAAATGGCTCTACATGTGTTTCTTGTGTCATGAATCTCAGAATCAAGCATTAATCTACAGACTTCAGGGTTAACTTTTTTCCTCTTGAATAATCTATAGTGATTATACCCGGCAGGGTAAATTCAAATGAAGGATCTAGCAATTGTCCTAAAATTTTATAGTGTCCCCATTGGATATCGAGATCAAGCGCTCAAGATTAATAATACTTCAAAATAAAGTTCGGACCTTCAACGCAGGATTAACAAACTTCTTAATTTTAATAATTTTTTATTGGAAACATTCTTAGAAAAATATTTAATCAAGAAATCAAGAAACATTTAATAATGTTCAATAGTTGACTGATATGTTATAAATATCAAAAATAGATTCAGAATAAAAATCAAAGGAAATCAATAGAAAACATATTCATTCAGCGTCAGGACAAGGTTTCTCTTAATGAAAACAGGAAATGGAGAAAATTTGAAAATCATGATAAAAAAGTAAAAAAGGGAATATAAAAATAAGCTACCGTGTTATACTTTCTCCACGGTGATCAACTCTCCGTGTTATAATTTCTCCATGTTGATCAACTCTCCATGTTATTATTTCTACATGGCCGGTGATCAACTCTCCTTGTTATAATTTCTCCATGTTGACCAACTCTCCGTGTTATACTTTCTCCATAGCTATCAACTCTCCGTGTTATAATTTCTCCATGGTGATCAACTCTCCGTGTTATAATTTCTCCATGCTGACCAACTCTCCGTGTTATAATTTCTCCATGTTGACCAACTCTCCGTGTTTTACTTTCTCCATGATGATCATTTGTTTATTTTACTCCGACAAAAGATTTGTTAGAACACAATAACTGTTCTGGGTGTAAACTAGAAACAAAAGAAAAGGTTTTATTTCTTCTCGTATAACCTTCTAGACATCTGTGTAAATAAACCGAGAAATAAAAGAATAAAAATGTAGAAATAAAACATGAATTTGTAAACTCGGCACCTTATAAAATCCGAACACTTTAATCATATCGAAATTATTTACAATAAGCTCTAAATTACGAAGAGAATGTTAGGAATATTTAAAAATGCTTTTGTCAGGTTTGAGATCGCCAACAAAATGTTTTGATTTCTTCTAACAGTGTAGGGTTTGAAATTGCGGATGTTTAATCGAACCATTCGTCTTTATAATACGAGGCTAATATTTAAACATTTTGAAATCGATTTTCTTATTTATTTCATTCCTGACTAAATAAAAGTATTTTAAAAATATTCTAAAATCTGATTTTCTTATTTATTTCATTCCTGACTAAATAAAAGTATTTTAAAAATATTCTAAAATCTGTTTCAAGTTCTATAAAAATATTCTAAAATCTGTTTCAAGTTCTATACCATACAGTGATGAGACTTCGGAGACGACTGCAGTAGAAAATGTGTTGAACATTCTTTTTAACATTCAGGAATCTCTAACATTGGAAATTTGTCTTATTTGTTTTCCAAATCGTCTAGTATAGACTATTAACTGACCAAATTTACCTTAATAATTGTTATATCTAACGTGCCTTTGAGGTCGTTATTTAAGTCTCATCTTTTGTTGGTAACCCTGTAGGCTGTAGGTTGTGTAAATTCATAATTTTTAGAATATTACCTTTTTCCAAAAAACATTCATGCTAAATATAATATCCAAACTTGAAAAAAAAATAATCGTTTGTAATCTTTTTTTCTTCTATTTATAGATATAAGTGATGTTGGATGCGGGGGGAGGAGGGAGGATTCATTCTAACAGTGTACCATGGTCTTAGCCCTTAGGTTAGTATCATCATTTTCAATATTATCATTACTGAACAATCGTTTTATACTTTTAATGAGATAATTTAAACTTTGTTTTAAGGGTGGTTTAACGATTTCAACATAAATTTTAAAATTTCAGATTATTTAAAAACTATTTTGAAGTTTCTTTTTTTCTTAGAAAGTTGCAACATTTGTAAAAGAAAGTTCGTGTAATTTTATTGCTGGCTTAACTAAATGGTTACTTTTTTAAATTGTCAATTGATTAAATTCATGCATTAAATACTTTTCCATGAGCATTGTTAAAACAACGGCAAGCGTAATTTAAAGTAACCCTCTATGCAGAGATGACAATGCCCGATTCACAACAGTACTCTTGAAACCTTTATCTGATCAATAATGTATATAAGATATTGTTATTATTCTAACTTGAAAAATGTTTAATTTTTGTATGTTTTCCTGCAGTATAAATGCGTAAGTTACTTTTGTATAAAAACCACAAAATAATCAGTATTTTAAACATAATTGTTATCTAATCATTAATAATAAACTAAATAATTTATATTATATATTTATTTTTGCAAATAGAATAAAGCTTATAAAAAAAATTATTAAGGTGGTGTTCCAAATATCTCTTTCTACTCTTAATCATGTTAGTAGGTAAGTCGAAAATTTTAACTGTCTTTTTTTACAAGTGTTTTACAATATATTTTTTTTATAATNCACTGAAAACTTAAATAACGGAAAGAAGGGGTTCGTTAACAGTTTCATATATGTGAGTTCCCTGAAACTTAAATAACGGAAAGAATGGGTTGCTCAATGATTAGGAGGAGAGAATGAAAGGGAAGGGAGGGGGGCGCAGATTTGTTATGAGTTTAAACAATTTAAACCCCAACGCTCCCCTTTCTCTCCCATCTCCCTCTCTCTACACAGGTTTATTTTTTATTTACGTTTGGCATATGAACAACAACAATATTTGAAATAAATATTTCAGATATTTAGAATATTCAGGAACACACGTGTATATTTAGAATATTTAGGAACACATATTTATGTAGATATTTAGAATATTCAGGAACACCTGGAGATATTTAGAATATTCAGGAACACCTGTATGTATTTAGATTATTTAGGAACATCTGTAGATATTTAGAATATTATGCATGAACACCTTTATATGTTTAGAATATTCAGGACCACCTGTATATATATTTTAAATATTCAGGAGCACCTGTACATATATATAATAATTTTATATATTTAGAATATTTAGGAACACCTGTAGATATTTAGAATATTCAGGAACACCTGGAGATATTGAGAATATTTAGGAACATCTGTAGATATTTAGAATATTCAGGAACACCTGAAGATATTAAGAATATTCAGGATTACCTAGAGATATCTAGAAAATTCAGGAAAACCTATAGATATTTAGAATATTCAGGGACATCAGTAGATATCTAGAAAATTTAGGAAAACCTATAGATATTTAGAATATTCAGGGACATCAGTAGATATTTAGAATATTCAGGAACACCTGTAGATATCTAGAATATTCAGGATGAGTTTGTTTGATGTTTGTGTTTAGAAATTCTAATTTACTAATTTAAATATTTAAATAAAATTGTTCTTTTTTACTTTTTAATCTTTTTTAGCTTTTCAGTTCGGTTGAATTTGTGTCTGTGCAGCAATGAGCAAGATGTTTCGATATTAATAACAAAACATGTTGTACTCTTTCAAACTTAAGTTTCATGTATTCTATTATTCAAATTTAAACTTGTATTGTTTATACAACACATATTGAATTACCTTTTCACATAGTGATAGCCAAGATTTTTTTTTGTGAGCATGTCTCTCGATTTCAATAACAGCTTTTTAGTTTTCGCACAAATTCAAGTTAGCCCTATTATTTCTGATTATACTTCACAAATTAATAAAATGTATACAATTGTATTTATTCTTCATAGTATATCTTCCATACTTGGAATTCTAAACTAATTTAAACCTAGCTCAACAATTTTTGCAAAGAATTTTAGCTTTTTTGGCAGAGAATTTTTCGCATTTTCAGTTTTTCATAGTACACACTTTTGAATAATAATATAAACTTATAATAAACCAGTTTGAAATTATGATGGTCGGGTATATGCATGAATATTTTATTTTAATCTGCTATAAAAGAATTATCGTGATTCATGCTCAGCCCTGGTCTTGGTTTTTAAAATTTAAATATTTAAAGCATAAACGCATAAACATAAAACAAGTTTTTATATTTCGAAAGACGTTTAATAATATTGAATGTTTCTAGATCATTTCTTAAAAGGTTTCAGACCGAAATTTCAGATTTATTTTTCAACTCTTATTTTGTAATTCTTATATCTTTGCAACCTATTTTTAAATATTTAAAACTATGCATTTTGTTTCTTAAAATAATCTAATTTTGATTTATAACAGATTTACACCACCAGGTTGCAAAAATATAGGGATTGAAATTTGTGAAAAAAATTCAGTTCCTTTAGACATATAAAAAGCCTTTGATGGTTTGAGAGAACCTCCGCTTTTTAGAAAATTTTTATAATGCAAGATTATAGATTATATATTACGGATTACAGATTAGAGATTACAGATTACAGATTACAGATTACAGATTACAGATTACAGATTACAGATTACAGATTACAGATTGCAGATTACAGATTACCGATTACAGATTACAGATTACCGATTACAGATTACAAATTACAAATTACAGATTACAGAGCATTTAAGATATCAATCTTTACGAGCAATATACTTTAGTTTGACGTGTATATTCTGCTCATTGAGAAAGTTTGTAAAAAGAAAAAGCCCCCATTCTTCCAAATTCTGTATTCTCCCAACCCATCTAAGAACTGTAGATTCTGTATTGAAAACTGGAAAATCAACAAAAACCTGTTTTATCTTCTTCTACTGCTGGTCTATAAAACTAAGTTATGCTACAGGGTGATGCAAAATAATGGCGTCAAAGAAATATTTTCAAAAACTTTGTTACAAAGTGTTAGATATTTTTATACTTATTAATAAAACTGACTTTTATTCTTTTTTTATGAAAAAATGGCCCCAAAAACTAAAATTTGCCACAAAAATATAGATTTAAGATTTTTCCTGTAAATTACAAGTTTCTCAAATGCTTTACCTTCTCTTTTTCCCTTCATTTTTTTACATTTTCCTTCTTTGATTTTACTGACTTCTTTTCTTCTAAAAAAATGGCGAAAATTATGAGCAGCATAAAAATATCATTTTCTATTCTCCTTCTTGTGCATTATTTTATTTCCTTCTCCCAATTTTTTCTATTATACAGACCTGTTCCGCCCTCCCTTCCACAATTAATATTATACTAGATTATCTCCAAGCTTTAACGCGAAAATACGCATGCATTACTCGAAAAATCAACATTTTTACAATTTTTTCAAAATGATTCATTCTTTTTAAATTTTCTGATTAGTCCCGAAATTCTCAATTTAGAGCTATATACGATCCAAATATGATGTGGGACTTCAGAATATATATACTATAGAATAACAGGTGGCACCTGTATTGGTATGACATTGTAAACATGTATTGGTATGTTATTGTGTACATTTAGTACACTGTTCTTGGGCGGATTTCTTTTGATCAGTTACATGATTTCTCAGTATAAACAAGCATGAGGTATTGTTCAGTGTTAAATTGTAACCCGGATCAAACATATAAGATAAGATTTCATTCTTCAAAATCCCTCCCAAGATTACTGAACATCTGGACATTTATGTATTGTACTGCATAACCTCCACAGTCCAACACTTCCCAAACCAAATGCTGCCATGCCTGTTATTCTATAGTATATATATTCTGTAGTTCCTCCCTTCATTCCTTTATTTTAGTTTCCTTTGTCTTTCTCTATCTTCATAATTCTTTCTTCTTCTCTTTATGTCTTCATTTGCTTCTTGTTGCTTACAGGGACTGTAAGAGTAATTTCAAGTCACCCAAAACGTCTGATTCACAACGGTGTCCAACCTTCATTTGATCAATAATGTAAAATATACTTTTGGAGTTTTTGATAGATTAAACTTTCTTCGGTCTTTTATGATTGAACTTATCATGAAAGTGGAATACCGGAGATCTGTCTATAGGCCTGGCAGAAGTCCGGTTGTATCCTTGTATATATATGATAAATGTAGACCTTTTATAAATAGTTTCTCATTTATTTTTAATCTGACATATGATATGTTTATATACTGTAAGGATGTAAGTAAAGTGTATATCAGGGGGTTCAAGAAGGATTAGAAAAGAGAAAATAGACAAGTTGGAAAGATTATAAATAAAAATTTTTTGATTGATTGCGAATTGATTGATTTTTACTGATTAATTGATTATGCAAAATATTGATGATTATCGATTGACAATTGATTAATCGATTTTTTGATTTATTGTTCAAATGAATGATTGATTGAATTTTTTTCAGTTCTAGATGGGTTCAGTGTGATTTAAGGAGAGGATACAGAACATGTTATACAAAACACAACCATTGTAAGTTGGTTTTTTTTTGGTTTTTTGAACCGTTTTTGAATTGTTTTTGGGCCGTTTTTCAATGGTTTTTGGACCGTTTTTCAATTGTTTTTGGACCGTTTTTCAATTGTTTTTGGACCGTTTTTCAATTGTTGTTGGACAGTTTTTCAATTGTTTTTGGACCGTTTTTCAATTGTTTTTGAACCGTTTTTCAATTGTTTTTGGACCGTTTTTCAATTGTTTTTGGACCTTTTTTCAATTGTTTATGGACCGTTTTTGAATTGTTTTTGGACCATTTTTAATTTGTTTTGGACTGTTTTTGAATTGTTTTTGGACCATTTTTCATTTGTTTTTAGACCGTTTTTCAATTGTTTTTAGACCGTTTTTCAATTGTTTTTGGACCGTTTTTGATTACATTTTGCATATATTTTCAGGGTCGAAATTTTGCACAGCAATATAAATGCAAATGTTTGGAATAAACAATATTCTTGTCGAATTTTGACTACTAAATAAAAATATATGGAAAAAGAACCAAAAAAAACAACTCAAGGCACTTCAATAATTGTACATACCTATATTGGGGACTGGGGTCAATACTTATTTTATTTCGTTTGAAGATATCAACGGGTTAAAAAATTATGACCATTTAATTCAGAAAGAAAACCGATCAAAAAGTTTGACGTTTTTTAAACTTTATATCATTGTATAGTAATAAACTTAAGCAGGTAAAAGTCTTTGAATTTTCAAAAAGAAATATCTTGTTGAGGTATGGACCAAACTGTTAAATGGGCATGATATAGGGTTTCTCCAAAAAGAATGATACTTCAAAGATAACTGTACAGACTTAGATCAGTCATGATCCATGAGATTGTAGGAGTGGTAGGTCGTCATTAAAGTCTCATCCCTAAAGGGTAGCTAGTTCTGAATTTCAGTTCCCTGTAAGTTGATAAAATATTAGAAATTATAACGAACAATCTAAAGGCTTGTTTTGAATTATGTTCCTAGATTATCACCAAAGTATTTTTCTTCAAGTTTTCAAGATATAAAGTACTGGNCCGACCCTCCCAACTCAATATCTGATTAATTGTCAGATTGTGATCTAAATGATAAAACTATCTGTCTATCTAGTTCTTTATTCTCTAGCTGTCTGGACCTTATTATGTTCGTTCCATCAATCCCTGAATAATGTTCCTGAACACACCTCTTCATTGCCATACTTACACTCCATTTATCATAAACTTCGGGGAGTAGGTCATATAATATTTAGGGAGTAAACTTCGGGGAGTAGGTCATATAATATTTTAGGGAGTAAACTTTGGGGAGTAGGTCATATAATATTTAGGGAGTAAACTTCGGGGAGTAGGTCTCATATAATATTTAGGGAGTTAACTTCGGGGAGTAGGTCATATAATATTTAGGGAGTAGACTTCGGGAGTAGGTCATATAATATTTAGGGAGTAAACTTCGGGGAGTAGGTCATATGATATTTCGGGAGTAAACTTCTGGGAGTAGGTCATATAATATTTAGGGAGTTGACTTCGGGAGTAGGTCATATAATATTTAGGGAGTAAACTTCGGGGAGTAGGTCATATGATATTTCGGGAATAAACTTCGGGGAGTAGGTCATATAATATTTAGGGAGTAATCTTCAGGGAGAAGGTTATACAATATTTAGGAATTAAATTTCGGGGAGTAGGTTATATAATATTAAGGGAGTAAACACCGTGGAGTAGGTTATATTATATTATGGGAGCAAACTTCGGGGAGTAGGTCATATAATATTAAGGGAGTAAACACCGTGGAGTAGGTTATATTATATTATGGGAGCAAACTTCGGGGAGTAGGTTATATAATATTATGGTAGCAAACTTCGGGGAGTAGTATATATAATATTTTAGGGAGTAAACTTCGAGGAATAGGACATATAATATTCAGAAGTAAACTTCGGGGAGTAGGTCATATACTACTTGGGGAGTAAACTTCGGGAAGTAGGTCATATAATATTTAGGAAGTAAACTTCGGGGAGTATGTCATACACTACTTAGGGAGTAAACTTCGGGGAGTAGGAAATATAATATTTAGGAAGTAAACTTCGGGGAGAAGGTCTTATAATATTAATTAGACGTAAGCTTTGGGGAGTAGTTTATATGATATTTTAGGGAGTACACTTCGGGGAGATCATATAATATTCAGGGAGTAAACTTTGAGGATTAGGTCATATAATAATTTCAGGGAGTCTTCAGGGAGGGGATCATAAAAGATTTAAGGGAGTTCACACTACACATATAAAATTTAAGAAACTTACAAGTTCTTAGTTAGTTCTAACATCAAATACACTGAAATATTACTTTAATGTCGTCTTCCTTTTCCACAGTTTTCTGGTTCTCCCTGTATGTACTCGATATATAAGAATTTTAGATGAAACCAAGTTCAACACTTTACCCCTCCGGCCCGATAATCTGTAAATTTTGAAGGGTTAAAATATGTCCGTTTTACAGTCTTTTTATCGCTCAGAAGAATAGTCATTCCCTCTTGGACATTTGAATTTCCGAGCCGGGTCAACCTTTCCGGTCCCAGTTTGTACTGTGTCGCCCAGACATTGGGTAAATAAAGCAGACACTCAATAAGACTAGCCAGTGCAACAATGTTGACGCGGTCAGACTTTAAAATGAATTTACTTTTACTAAAAGGTCAGGGGTGCGTGACCGACTCCTTGTACCTTAGTTCCACACGGCGTGTACTAGCCCGACTTTATCCTTTGTTGCCCTGGCTTTAACTTTCATGGGGCGTCCAGACTTTATCAGTACCCGGCCTATCATAAGCTTATTTGATCTAGCTTAGTTTAGACTCATAATACAAGCTAGATCAACTTTACACTAGACTGGTCGGTACGAGTGAGTTCATTTACAGTACAGCTAAACTAGACTGAAAAAAACCTTGTGCTGGTTTGGATCATACAACGAATGGAACCATATTACCGACTCTCGAACCGGTTTCTTCCTCATGTTTTCTGTATCATCCTGTATGATAATAATACACCTGATATCAATTAATCCCAGATTCCATAGCTCCTCCTCGCAGATTAATGTTTATGTTCTATTCTCGGCAAACTAATCGATATTTAATCTCTATCTTTCTAGCCTTGATGTTCTCTTTTAATTGAATTGTTGGGATAAACAGGAGAAAACAAGAAATACCTGGAAAGCTCTTAATTTTTATTCTACAAATAAAGGAATTGAGTTTTTGTCACAAACTCAAATTTTCTAATCCCCGTAATATTGCAATTTTGCAAATTAGACTATTTTATCCAAAAAAATCGATAGTTTGAAACAAGGTTAAATTGAAAGGAAATTTAATTGCAGTTGCGTATAACTCTGCGTACATATTGAAATCAGTTCTCTTTGGGCGGAATTTGTAAACAAGAATAGATGCATTAGTGTTCGTTTAGTATCCGAGGAAGTTAAAAGCATTAAATTTTGATAATTTTAATAATTCACATAATAGTTTCCTATGACCAGAATGTTTCGTTGATTTTTTATGTGAAAGATGGATTTCATGTCAGGCTTCGACATCCGTCTTGTGTTTACTTTACCGCCCAAAGATAGTACACTGCAGAACAAAAGATTTTTATACCTCTAAAATAATTTTCCGTGTATTATAACCTTGGTTTGAAATATCTAAGGTTTACAAAATTGGGATTTGAAAATCAGAGTTTGTGGTAAAAACTCGTTTCCTTTGAAATTCTTTTCTTTGGTATTGTTTAATATAAGCTTAAAATGAGGGTTCATTACAAACTATCTCTCAGTGGATATCGAGACCGAGCAGATAAGTGTTGACTTATTATGATCATTAAAGGGCGAATCAGCTGCTTTTAGTGGATAACATTTCTGTATACAAAATGATTTGTTTAGTGGGTGAGGTGACAGCTCGTGGTTGTGCTAGCCGTGAGAAGCTCTACTACGTTCATTGTGAAAACCATGAAATGGAGGTAACTTTATATCTTTGATATTTCAAACCATGAATTCTTAAAGATTAAATAGCCAATTGTTAAAATATAAAGGGTTTATAACATAAGGCTTTAAAGATGTTGATATCAACACAAGCTTAAAGTCCCAAAATTAAGGTCCCAAAATTGAGGTTCCCAAAATTGAGGTTCCCAAAAAGTGTGCTTTCTTTATATCTTCCAGTAAAAGAAAATGTAATAACTTATATACCACGAAATAGAAAAATTTACCAAACCAACTTATCTGTCCCAACAAAAGAGAATACCTATGGATGGGAGGGGGTTAGATAGTCCGAGAGAGGGGGGGAGGAGGAGTAGGGGTGGGGGAGGATAACGTGAAAGCAATAAAGCCAATATCTGAAAACAATATAAGCTTATAGTTATATTACGGGAGCATATGGGTAGAAGGATATACTCAATTTACAATTCCATTCATATTGAAAATAAAATATACATATATTTTTTAATGCAAAATTTATTTATGGAAACGTTCAAAAACAATGTTCACTTTTTTTTTGATAAATATCGTTTTAATCTTTATTTTTGAAAAGAACTTTAAAAATTATATTATTTTAAAGGGATTGGTCGAAAAACTCTGCTACTGTAGCTTCAATCTTTGTAACTCAACACAACAGGTAAAAATTAGCGTTAAAGGGACTGTAGACGTAATTTCAAGTGACTCTCCATTTATAGTGGCATGTTCGATTCACAACGGTACCCAGAACACGTTTCACGGGCAGCCGTAGTACATTAGAATTTTCGAGCCAGGTCAACCTTTTCGGTCCCAGTTTGTGCTGTATCGGCCGGACATTGGGTAAATAAAGCAGACACTCAATAGGACTAGCCGGTGCAACAAGGTTGACGCGGCCAGACTTTAGGTTAAATTTACTTTTACTAAAGGGTTTGAGGTGCTTGGTTTTCTGAACAAGAATTCATGAGATATTCTTTAGCCTCTCATTGAAACTTAATTATATTTAATTGTGGTTTCATAATACGGTTTAAATTGCACATTTCTTTTTATGAAACTATGGAAAGTTAAACACTTTTTTAACTTGATTAACTATAGTATCTTCCACATTACTTAATGCAGTTAAACCCTAAATGAGCCATACATCGAAAGAATTTATCATATGTCGTCTTGACAATTTTTCAATGAATTTTATACTATTTTACGGTAATATTATTATTTGCGAAAATAAATAAATAGCCATGAATTTTCGGGAACAGTTTTAAAGAGCTCCATATAATCATTTAATTAAAAAACTAAACATCTGCAACATTCCATTATCAGAAAGTGAAGCGACATTTGATGAATTCAATCGATGTGTGGCTTATTTAGGGTTTAACTGCAAAAGGTTAAAAGATACCGTTATGAATCGTGTTAACTGTTAAGGTAACCTGAAATTAAAATTAACTTTAAATGTGCATTTAGACCAAGAAAACCTATCATTAATAGCTTTTTTGTAGTATAATATATTGCCCTTGTGTGTATTTTAATTATCTGTACTACAGAATTATAAATTTCTGAAAAAGGTTGTGAATAGAAAACCATGAATTCCCGCGAGAAAAAGAAAATAAAAATAAATACTTTGCCGCGGAATTTTTCTTTTTAAGGTTTCCCAATACCCTGGAGTCTGAATTGGTATCAACTTAGAACATATTTTTTAAGCGTAGTTTAAACCATGATTAGTGGTTGTAATATCTGAATCATTTGTTTGGAATTAACCCCATTTATTTACGATCTAAGTTGAATGTTGCATCTTTCCGAAATTGTATAGACGCTGCGTTCTTCGGGGGGGTCAATTTGACCAACCCCCTGTAGTTATTTTTTACATAACTCAAAAGTATTGGTCTGATGCTGTTGAAAGTTTCTGACTTTTCCTAAATACCTAAAGCCCTTCCTTTAGGTCTAAAACCGGACTTTTATACTAACTGCCTGAATCCTCAAGCATGCTTTTTCCTGTAACAAACTAAATCTTTGTTTTGACCCATTTTCATTTGTAAGACTTTGATAATTTTTAGCTTGTTGGAAAGCCTATAACTTTAGGAAACAGATTGCCTGAGTGTTGCAAAGAAATATTTTGCAAATGGCATTGTCAAGGGCTTGCCAATAATGTATTTTTGTCATATTTTTAGGGAATTTTTTAGGCAAATATTTTTACTATCAAACTAAATATTGCAAAAAATCAATTTTTGCAAATTCGCAAATCTTTTTTTGAAGATTCTAAAAGTAGAGCATAAGAGCTTTCCATTGATATATCATTTGTCACATTTAGACATTAAACATGGGATTTTGAGGGGTAAAATTGACCCCCACCAGCGTATCCTGGTGTACCCCAGCAGGGGTAGGGTTAAATTGATTTGTGTACGATCCGTGTCGATTTTTGCAGTTTACTGAGTTGTATGGACGCTACGTTCTTCCATATGAGTCGTTTTTAACAATTTTATCCTTATAGACGCAACATATGTAGAAGTAAGATTAGAAGCAATCACAATCAAATATTTTTCGACATAAGCATAATAAATTTTTTTGCAAACACTCCCTTTAAGTATTTTTAGAAAGATCCCATACGTAGCCTTATTAAAAACCATCGTATATCGGGCATTGTCATCTTTGCATTGAGGTTCACTCAAAATAACGCTTACAGTCCCTTTAATGTTTTTATAAATATAAATGTTTAAATGTTGCTTGAAGGATTTGAAGGATTTGAAGGACTGGATTAAGTTTCTCCGGTGGAACTATGTTTTTCACACTAGAATTCACATTTTTGTTGCAAACAGAACTTTAGCAATTTTGAAATAAGTTTCTCGAGTTTAATACAGTTTTGGACCAACACACTGAAACAGGAGTTTTAAATCCACAGAGCAGAGATTAGAATAGAAGAGAAGTAAGCCTATTCCTCGGTATGATTTTGTTCAGTCCAGGGGTATCATAGTTCTCTACCTGTGTGCTCAATTAGCTGTACTGTACACTTACCAGAATCAACTTATAATAAACAAATATGCAGCACGCTCTTGGTATAGTTGATGGCCTATATAATCAGTAAAGGATTAGCGTATACATCATCACTATATACACTATATAACCTCGTTGGTTCAGTCCCTTTGAGCATTAAAAAGGGTTCAAAGTGTACAATTCATGTAAATTTTCGCAAATTATATGCAGCACATCACAATAATACAGTATGATTCCTGGACATATCCGTTACAATTTCTTCTTTTTATAAAGCTTATGCTGAAATAAACTCGGGAATGTAAAGTAAAGTTTATGCTGAAATGAACTTGGGAATGTAAAGTAAAGCTTATGCTGAAATAAACTCGAGAATGTAAAATAAAGCTTATGCTGAAATAAACTCGTGAATGTAAAGTAAAGCTTATGCTGAAATAAACTCAAGAATGCATGACACGCTGTCAGAGTATGAATCAAGAGAAAATTAAATGATTTTAAAGAACATTTTTTTCTATAAAAAGATGTTCCAGTGTGAAGTACACCTGCAATATGGAAACTTTACAACAAAATGCCGGTCTTACACTTTTTAAAATTAATTCCACTCTATACTTATCTATTCTCTTTGTTTAAATCTTTTCTAACTTTTGAAAATGAACAGATTTGTCAGGCGTGTCTTAAATAGGGCTGTGCATTGTTCCGAACGAAAAACACCTGTTAGTTTTCAAATCGTTAACAAACTAAATGAACTCTTTTTAAAAATAACGACAAAGTTTGTTACTTTTTTAATTTGAATAAGAATTGCATGAAAGACATGAATAAATTCATTTTCTAATGTGTAACCAAATTTTTGAATGTGGACTTCTATAACATTTGGAAATCTGACCCTAAAACCTCAAAAACTAAAGTACAACTCTCTTTAACGAACTGTCCAATCGTTAATGGTAAAGGCAATTAACGGATATTTGGTAAATCAAGATAAAATATCAAACATTTAAAAAAAAAAATTTAAAAAGAAGAAAATTTATGAACAATTTAAAAAAAGTTATATATTTACAAATAACTAAATTATGTATATTATAGTAAAGTTTACGTTCAATTAGTGTCTATTATACAGAGGTAAACCTTGTCGGATGTCTGAACGAAAAATCGGCCACAGTTATCTTTGAAAAGTAAGACAAATGCCAATGAATAGCTAATAGGCTATTTATTTTACCCTGAAATTACCTAAATAAGTGAACGGTCCCTTTGACGAACAAATAAATAAACAACACCATGCCCAGACCTAGTATTTAATGATGTAAGGGTTAAATCTGCTGTACAGTGTACACCGTCCACTGTACAATGTGTTTACATCCCATACTTGTAATATTCTAATTTAATGTAGGCAGACTTAGCCCTTTCATACAAAGTTTTTATAATAATTACTCACTTAAAGTTTTTCAATATGTACAAATTAACTCTAGTACAACATACATAATCTATATAACTTTAGTGATTACGCAGTGTGTCCCACGAAACATGAAAACATGACTTGAAGGTCTTTCATCTTTGAAATAATTTGTCGTATTCATTCGTCAACCATATTTTACATGATTCTTTGACCCTATTTGGCCCCTGACGTCTGGGTGGGGGGGGGGGGGGGGGTAAAATTGAACCCCCCTCAATTTTCTTATTGTGAAAATGTGCAAATTCCCTTTGAAGGCGTATGTGCAAACATCTATGCTAAATTTCTTTGCAAAAATTGTGCAATCTGCTGTACAATGTTGAAATCCAATGACTGGAAGTAGATTTAAATACAGTTTTAGTCTGGCTTGGATAAAATAAGGCATTTAGGCAGTATGCCTGAGGAAGGACTCATTAGTAGGTATAAAGCCAAGCTTTTAGCTTTAAGTGAGAGGAATGTGTTAGTTAGAAAAGCCAAAAAATTTGAGCTTTCTAGCTCAAATACTTTTTCAGTTATCGCAAAAAAACGATGGCGGACCCCCCATCCAGGCAAAATAGGGTTAAAAACATAACTACATAATATTCTAGAAATCTTAACAAATTATTCATATATCCAGAAGAACAAATAAAGACAGACCACAATTTGTAAATGCGAAAAAGTGTTTTGTGTCAAATTGAAAAAGATTTTCACCAATCATAATTTTTCAAAACTTGAAAGTCTGAAAACTCCAATTTTCAAACTCAGTCTAATTAAAGGAAGATTAGGAAAGAAATAATTTTCTTCATGAAACAATTTTAATAGAATAGAAACAATAGAAACAGAGACATGTCTCAATCACAACGTAATTTTTTCGGAATTATTCCTTTTCTATCTAAAACTTATGGTTTACTATTTAAGAGGATAGAAACACTTTACTCCGATAAAAGTTTAAAGAGACACCCCAGCCTGTAAATAGACTGTCACTTGGAATCTTTAATTTAAAACGTCATATTTTAAGTTCTTCCTTCTGCCGCAGTAAAGTTTACGGAATTATTTAACATAAAATATAGAAATTATTCAAAATTATGCGACTTTTTCACACGTCTTACTAATAATGTCTCATGGAATTAATTTACAGTCTAGAAAATGTTTAAATCTGTTAAATTATTAGGAAACTTTATTCTGGACATTTTTTACTATGAATATTTACCGTATGCATTCATTTTCAAATTAGATTACTGACAACGTTGATTCTAAAATTCATAGTATTTTGATAATTAAGAATGAATTTAAAAAGTAATTGATTAATCAATTAATTATTTAAAGGGACTGTAAGCTTAATTTTTATTGACCATCCAGGCAAAAGATGGCACTGCCCGATTTACAATGGTACCCTTAAACATTTTGTTTGATCAAGTATGAATTATATATCAATGTTTTTGTTTCTATGAACGGTTTATTTTTATATGCGGTTTCTCTGCGAAAGTGACTTGCGCATTTCTTGCTTAAAGAAGCAATGGAGAAACTCCGAGCAATAAACCCTTTTAGAGTTAAAAAAATTATTTTAAATCGGGCTTTGTCATCTTTGCATGGAAGGTCACTTAAAATTACGGTTACAGTCCCTTTAAACAATCAATTAACTAATCAATCACTAAGAAATCAATTAATCAATTAATCAATTATCAAATCAATTAATTAATTGTTTAGGCTTGCCTGTGTACTGGACTTCTGCTCCTCATTCTCTTATTATTATTTTAAATGTAATTTTATTTATTATTTTTTAATTATTTTAATTGTTCCTCACATTTTTACAAATATATTTATGTCGGTTTTTAACCAAAAACAAATATTTAATTAATCTGAGAAGCGTCAGCATTGATAATTATATAAAGAACTGCTCATTCATTTTAAAAAAAGAGGTGTTGTGTCAATTTTATTGGAAGATTAGTCCAAGCCACCGTAAACTCCGGTACATTTCAAGTACCGGGCCGACGTTTAACCTGTTAGAGCAAGCTGTACAGTACACGTACAGATATGGGTTGTTAGTCGTTTTAAAAACGATTGAAAAAAACTATATTTTTTTGGTTTAGTTTTTATTTTTATCTAAAAAGATAATTTCGTTTTTAGTAAAACTATTGTTTTTAAACTTTCTTAAAACGAAAAAGGACCGGTTGAAAACATGTTCGCTAATGAATCTGAGTTTTATAACAATCAGGTAAAAATCATTTAAAAATCATTTAAGACAACCTTGAATGATTTTTTTGTATCGAAACAAAAAACCTGAAAGCTTTCTCTCCTCAGATTTTCTGACCAATCCGCCTCTAACAGCTTATATGACATGAGGGAGGAGAGGGGGAGAAGACAGGGAAGGGGAGGTCTCTAATAAATTTACCATCTGGTTGAGATTATAGATTCACGACATAGATAGAAAGATAAGACAATAGACAGGAAGATAGTAACACATTCTTTACCTCTCTTTCTTAGGACACTCCCCCCATAAACTCAAACTTCAAACTGTGGGAAAAAAAAAATATCTCATATAGGCATATTTTTAGTCTCATTCTAGCTTGTTTTCTAAATGACCCCATGCTGGGGATCATATCCGCTCTCTGAAATTTGCTACGTTAAACAAAAGAGCGCCTACGTTAGTCACAAGGACTGTCCTAGTCTCTTTTTTAGTCTCTGATGGTCCACTCGGGTAAAAACGATCTATTCGTTTTTCTTCGTCGTTTCAAAAACGAAACGATCGTTTTTCAAAAACTTGGAAATGATTTATTCCTACGTACAGCCAATAAAAGGCAAAACGGGACAGTTATATGCCAAATGTGCAATCCCCATTAAGTGAAAGGAATTGAGTCTTTGTATACAAACTACAATCTTTTAATCCCTTTTATATTTAAAACCCAATGTCGTAGACCTTAAATATTTCAAACTATGAATTCTCTTAGATCAATCATCTAAGTTTGAAATATGATGTTCATATCAAACAATCCCAATCCCAATCCCAATAAACATGAGAATTGAAAGACGATTTGAAAATCGTCTTTGATTTCCTATAATTGATAAATGACATAAAGTTCATCAAAAAAAGATTGAAACGTCTAATGTGTTTTCCAAAATGTTGTGTACCTCCTTGTATCTTGAAATTGACGGAGACATTAAACATTTTAACAGTTGTGTTGATGAACAAATTTCCTAATATCTTCTTCAGTTTTGAAGGTGAAAAAAATGGTATATACTACATTTGAAAATCCCGAGACTATACTATAGTTTTCGGTGTTAAATGTTTCAACTGTGATACTATACAAACTTATGTTTACGAAATAATCCCACCACCATGAACATCGTCATTTAATTCCCATGTTTATTGGGGCAACATCTATTATATTGCAGAGATACAGTTATTAGAAAATTTGAGTTTTTGTGTATATAATAAGGAGGCTAAATGGAAATATAATTAAGATCGTTTCGTTTTTTCCTGCTTATCAAATGACAAATGTTTTTTTTCAAGCTATATATGTTTTTGAAAAAAACATTTAGCACTTTCCTTAAAAATGTCTTGAAAGTCTTTGGTTTGTGTTAAAAGATACGGACAGAGATATTGAAAAGGAACTGATTAGTTACTTCCAATTGTAGCTTAATGATCTCATATCTTTGCAACCTGATGGAATTAAGCTGTAGATGTTTTTAAACTTTCTTTTTTACCAAATACACTTTAAAGTTTAAAATATGAAAAATTTACCACATCAGGTTGCAAAAATATAAAAAATTAATCCTTTTCCTAAGGCAATTATTTTGATAATTTTGAATTTAATAATAACTGGAATAAGATAATATTTCAAGGAATAAGAAAGTCTGTCGACCACATTTGGGAAATTCGGGGTTAGAGGTCAGAATGATTACCATTTTGAAATAATAGAAAAATGCAGTATGATGAGTTCCTTCTTAAACTGTCTGTAATCGCAATATCAAGTGAAATTCCATGCATAGATGAAAATTACCGATTCACTCTGTACCCTTATAAGCCTTGTCTTATTAAGTATGAATTAGATATCAATGCTATGAACTATCAGATTTAAATACTTAAACCTAGAAAAAGGACAATATTTTCAACATTATTGAACATATACAGGTTTCAAGGGTACTATTGTGAATTGGGCATTACCAATTTGGTATAGAGGGTCACTTGAAATTATGTGAGCAGTCCCTTTAAACGTATTACAGATGTGACTCCTAAAAAGTTTCGATCACTTAGTAAGTTTAGAATTGAAGAATTTCTTTCAAAGCAATCTTCTGAAAGTTAAAATGCAGTTTTCCCATTTTATCTCGATAAAATATAAAGAAATAACCATCAAATAAATACATTTGGACTGACCGACCATTTTCAATGTTAACTAATTAGGAATAGAAACTTTTTTGAACATGTTTTTTTACCTAGATGTTTTCCAACCCTCCTGAAGAAATTATTTACAAAGAAAAGGAGGAACTAATTGAAGGAATTGATATAGAGGATAAAGGATGAATTCTTGACGTATAGACAGCAACATAGGTTTACCTCTAACACTCAACCTTCCTTCCCTAGCTCCTATCATATTACACCNCTCCTACACTTCCACTCGTCTCTTCCTGTTTCCTCTAACCTTCTTGCACTACCTCCTACACTTCCACTCGTCTCTTCCTGTTTCCTCTAACCTTCTTGCACTACTTCCTACACTTCCACTCGTCTTGAAATACCCAATGACATCATGTTGCAGAGATATTCTGACCAAAAAAATTATGTTAGACAATTAATCAATATTTTAGTAATTTTATTCCAGTTTGACTTGGTGAAAAATATGCTTGTATCTGGTTTCGAAGCTGAAGTTTAGAGTTGGGTGTTTGAATTCAAGACTCTTATCAGTATATTGTCCCTAGAAGTATATATAAACTGAAGTGCTGTGTATACTATATACACAATACACATTATACCAGATTCAATTTACCAAATTGCAACTTTATAGTTGGCCCACTAGAGACACTACACTGGGTGTCACAAAAAAACGAGATAAAGTATTTATATGCCGCCTTTAGGGTTAATTTTTTTTTATTCAGAAGAGGTAAAAATGTAGGCCTGAGATCTTGGAATTCAGATTTTAAAAATCTAAATTTATTGTCCACTCAAGTTTTGATAAATCAAATTTCCAAAGACATTTTTTAAGATATATTTTGGACCTCAGACAAAGAGATAAAAGCATGTATACATGTTAAGATTGACTAATTTTGTTTTATTGAGTTGAGACACCCGACGGCCTACAATACAGTGTGTTAAACTAGCTTTATAGTTGGGTCACTAGATACACTACAATGTGTTAGACTAGCTATATAGTTTGGACACTAGATACACTAAAGTGTGTTAAACTAGCTTTATAATTGGGTCTCTAGATACACTACAATGTGTTAAACCAGGTTAATAGTTGGGTCCCAAGATACACTACAATGTGTTAAACCAGGTTAATAGTTGGGTCCCTAGATACACTACAGTGTGTTAAACTAGCTTTTTAGATGGGTCACTAGATACACTACAGTGCGTTAAACCAACTTTATATTTGGGTCCCTAGATACACTACAATGTGTTAAACCAGGTTTATAGTTGGGTCCCTAGATACACTACAGTGTGTTAAACCAGGTTTATAGTTGGAAAACTAGATACACTACAGTGTGTTAAACCAGGTTTATAGTTGGGTCCCTAGATACACTGCAGTGTGTTAAACTAGCTTTATAGTTGTGTCTCTAGATACACTACAGTGTGTTAAACCAGGATTATAGTTGGGTCCCTAGATACACTGCAGTGTGTTAAACTAGCTTCATAGTTGGGTCCCTAGATACACTACAGTGTATTAAACCAGGTTTATAGTTGGAAAACTAGATACACTACAGTGTGTTAAACCAGGTTTATAGTTGTGTCCCTATATATGATACACTGTGTTAAACTAGCTTTATAGTTGGGTCACTAGATACACAACAGTGTGTTAAACCAGGTTTATAGTTGGGTCACTAGATACACTACAGTGTGTTAAAATAGTTGGGTCCCTAGGTACAATACACTGTGTTAAACTAGCTGTATAGTTGGGTCCCTGGATACGCTTCAGTGTGTTAAACTAGGTTTATAGTTACAGTGTGTTAAACCAGGTTTATAGTTGGGTCCCTAGATTCACTACAATGTATTAAACCAGCTCTATATAGTTGGGTCCCTAGATACACTACAGTGTGTTAAACTAGCTTTATAGTTGGGTCCCTAGATACACTACAGTGTATTAAACTAGCTTTATAGTTGGGTCCCTAGACACACTAAAGTGTGTTAAACCAGGTTTATAGTTGGGTCCCTAGATACACTACAATGTGTTAAACCAGGTTGAAAGTTGGGACACTAGATACACTACAGTGTGTTATACCAGGTTTATAGTTTGGTCCCTAGATACACTACAATGTGTTAAACCAGGTTTATAGTTGGGTCCCTAGATACAGTACAGTGTGTTAAACCAGCTCTATAGTTGGGTCCCTAGATACACTACAATGTGTTAAACTAGCTTTATAGTTGGGTCCCTAGATACACTACAATCTGTTAAACTAGCTTTATAGTTGGGTCCCTAGATACACAACAGTGTGCTAAACCAGCTCTATAGTTGGGTCACTAGATAAACTACAGTGTGTTAAACCAGGTTTATAGTAGGGTCCCTAGATACAATACAGTGTGTAAAACCAGGTTTATAGTTGGGTCACTAGATACACTACAGTGTGTTAAACCAACTTTATAGTTGGGACACTAGATACACTACAGTGTGTGAAACCAGTTCTATAGTTGGGTCACTAGATACACTTAATTCAGTATGTTAAACTAGGTATATATTTTGGTCACTAGATACACTACAGTGTGTTAAACCAACTTTATAGTTGGGTCACTAGATACACTACAGTGTGTTAAACTAGCTCTTTAGTTGGGACGCTAGATACACTACAGTGTTTTAAACCAACTTTATAGTTGGGTCCCTAGATACACTACAGTGTGTTAAACCAACTTTATAGTTGGGTCCCTAGATACACTACAATGTGCTAAACCAGGTTTATAGGTGGATCACTAGATACAATACAGTGTGTTAAACCAGCTTTATAGTTGGGACAATAGATACACTACAGTGTGCTAAACCAGCTCTATAGTTGGGTCACTAGATTCACTACAGTGTGTGTTTAACCAGCTTTATAGTTGGGACACTAGATACACTACAGTGTGTTAAACCAGCTCTATAGTTGGGACACTAGATACACTACAGTGTGTTAAACCAACTTTATATTTGGGTTACTAGATACACTACAGTGTGTTAAACTAACTTTATAGTTGGGACACTTGATACACTACAGTGTGTTAAACCAACTTTATAGTGGGCCTCAGAGACACTACATTGTTATGTTAGATTTAATCTTTTAAAAAGGAAAAATGAACGATAAAGTAATAGTTTTGAAGCAAAAACTATTTTTTGGTCTTAATTTGTTTAAATAAAATTAGTGACAACTTTTTTTGTGAAAAGGGGTTTAAGAAAAAAAATGTTCTAACATTTCTAAGACAATTTCTATCGTATAATAATAGACGAAGGAAAAATACAAAACGCACCAAAGCTAGGAAATTAAAAAGGGGAATTTTAAAGTAAAGAAGCGTTCTGAATTTCATGCTTGTAATTTCTTATTAAGTCTATTCTCATTGTGTTATGTTTGTATTAAACATAAATACTAATTGTATTAGACCCAAACCTACTCTTACACAAACACTTGAAGAGATTATACTAAACACAGATAATATAGATAAGGCAAACACATGAAGAGATTATTCTAAAAACAGATTATATAGATAAGACAAATACATGAAGAGATTATTCTAAAAACAGATTATATAGATAAGGCAAACACATGAAGAGATTATTCTAAAAACAGACTATATAGATAAGACAATCACTTGAAGATATTACACTGAGAACAGATAATATACATAATACAAACACTTGAAGAGATTATTCTAAAAACAGATTATATAGATAAGACAAACACTTGAAGAGATTATAATAAACACAGATTTCATAGATAAGACAAACACTTGAAGAGACTATACTAAACACAGATTTTATAGATAAGACAAACACTTGAAGAGATTATTCTAAAACAGATTATATAGATAAGACAAACACTTGAAGAGATTATACTAAACACAGATTTCATAGATAAGACAAACACTTGAAGAGATTATACTAAACACAGATTTTATAGATAAGACAAACACTTGAAGAGATTATTCTAAAACAGATTATATAGACAAGACAAACACTTGAAGAGATTATACTAAACACAGATTTTATAGATAAGACAAACACTTGAAGAGATTATACTAAACACTGATTTTATAGATAAGACAAACATTTTAAGAGATCATACTTAACACAGATTATATAGATAAGACAAACACTTGAAGAGATTATATTAAACACAACACAGATTACATAGATTAGATAAACAATTGAAGAGATTGCATTAAGCACAGATTATATTGATAAGAAAAACACTTGAAGAGATCATACTTAACACAGATTATATAGATAAGACAAACACTTGAATGGCTTACAAGAAATATAGGTAAAATAGATAAGACAAACACCTGAAGAAAAAACATT
Source organism: Eurytemora carolleeae (assembly GCF_000591075.1). Lineage (NCBI taxonomy): Eukaryota > Metazoa > Arthropoda > Copepoda > Calanoida > Temoridae > Eurytemora > Eurytemora carolleeae. The sequence goes on along the minus strand of NW_019396896.1, from coordinate 96,815 downwards.
ATGCACAGATAATATAGAAAAGTCAAACACAGAATATACACATGAAATAGATAGCACTGCAAACCAAGATGTGCAGGCTCTCGGCTAAAATGTTGCCAATTACTCTATTCAACCTTAGGCTAACATCAAGCGCGTTATATTTAAAAAAATGAATACGACAAGGGGTAAAAAAGTAAAAGCGAGTTGCTGAGGTAAACTCAAAGGTCAAGGCGATGCGACACTTTAAAGTTTAGGTTGTCTAAACATTTGAAGACTAAGGTTCAGCGTTGTCTTCATCTCAGAATTAGGATGAGTGAGGTTGGCGTTTATAATTTAACTTATTAAAATACACAACTTGGTCTAGTTAATCCTCCCCACTATACCTGCTCTGAAAGTCCTAAAAGTCTATTTTACCGCCTTTTGACCAACATTACCGACCTATGGTGCCCCCAACAGAGGGACGTTAAGTTAGTTAACGTTCATTGGGGCAATCAATTAAGATAAGGATCCGCTTTGCGAAGTTTTCATGAAAAAAATCGCGCATTTCCATCTTAAAAGTCGATCAAATTGTGTACAATACAACTACTATTTTGGGAAATTAAAAATAATACTCAACCACGGGATCACTCCACCAATTTTGCCTACAAAACATCCCTCGCTGCTCTCTGTGTGTTGGGTAGGAAAAATTGGTCTTGGGAACCCTTGGTAAAATAAGATTCAATTAACTTTCCTGTAAAGCAGTTGTAAATGATTGCTATGATATTTGCGTGTAAAATACGAAAGAGTTCTACCATGTATGTTTATCAAAATTAAAGATAATGTTTATTATAATAAATAATAATAATGACCGGAGAAGCTTGAGTTTTTAGTTTGCAGTTATCTTAGGTCAATTTTTGCAGTATTTCGATTGTAATTTTACAACTCTAATATTTCTTTATTTTCCTAGTCCATAGCTATATTACTGATAAGAATTTCCATTAAAAATTAATTTACGAACGAGCTAATTTAAAACAATCGTAAACTTATTGAATTATTTATAATTATTTTTGTTCAATAGCCAAATACTTTTTTATTAATTTTTGAATGATAAAATTTCTCTGAATGTTCCATCATTTACAATTTTTTTCGTTCATTCATAAATATTTCATTTGTTGACACAAACAGTGCCCATAACTAACGATGTGAATGATGGAGAAAATTAATATGAAAACTGTATTTTGATCAAGAAAATAAAATATGGATTTTTAAAAATATTTTTTTAGCCGCCTTCTCTCTTTCATTCAATGTCGTTTTAGCCTTCAAAATCTACTCGAAATTTAGTCGGACCGATTTTTCCTAAGATTTTCAAAACCAAAAAAAACAAAAACATATTTTTTCGTTTTTTATTTTTAAAAATCCTAAATTCTGTCATTAAAAATGCTCAATTTATTCTACTTGTTTTTGTAATAAAAACTAAAAATATTTTTTTTAAAAAGAGATCAAGCACATTTTAGATAAACATGTTTCTTATATAATTATTTTATTTATTTATTTATTTGATTTTTATTTATTTTATTTATGAGATTTGATGTTTATTTAGTAGGGCTAAACAGCCTAAACGTACTTTTAGACATCCTGTATATACATATTAGTGAGCTGGTCTATAAGAAGTGTAAGTGTCTAGTGAGCAAAGTCTACCTATTTGTAATCTGTATGTGTATCTGTATGTTGGGACTGGTAAGTGCCAGTAATTTGTAATTGTTAGAGGCTAAATCCTTGTTCATCCTTCTCCCCCCCCTCCCCATACTCCTCATCCTTCCCACTACCCCTACTCCGCCCCTTTCTTTATTCCTCCCCCCAATCTCACCCATCCCGCCCCCTCATACTGTATTCTTCTTACAATCTCACTCTTTAAACTTCACGTTAAGCTAAAGTAAATTTCACGCAAGATTGAAATATTGTATGTTTTTTATCATATCTCCTCAGCTTATTCAAGAGCTTTTGAGAATAAATTTCTACATATGTAGCAGAATAAATTAGCTTGTCTCATACTTGAGCGTTAAAACTGTACCAGGGATGCCGCATACATTTTATCTTACTCTTCTATCTAGTTTGCAGTGATTTCATCATTTATCAGTAAAAGCTAGGCTCGGATGTTTTGCTAATGAAGAGAGAAATCAATTATCTTTCATCAGATCCAGAAAACTCATGTTTTACAGATACTTCTCTGAATGGCCGACCAATTGCGATTTTGTACCTGGACCACATGATGAAATATTTGAACAATCTCTTTAGTTTAATGTATATTTATCTAATCTATACTTTAGAGACGTATAATCCAAAATGCCAGTTTAAGACATAATCGCCCAATTACTTAAATTAAACATTGTTTTTATCAAACTACCTTAAAATTGAATAAAAGGAATGAGTTAAAAACAAATTTATATTCAAATAAACTCAAGAGTCAAGAAATATGAAAAAAAATGTTTTTGAAGCTTAAGCATGGTTTAATCATTTTAAATTGTAAATCAGAGGCCTATTCTATAAAATTGGGTTACTAACAATTACCCGTTGGGGCCTGAAAACCACTGAAATCCATAGAGTTCACTGTTCCAGGGTGGGGGGGGGGGCAAATAGCCCCCCCTGACTACGCCTCTGAGGCTATTGTTTATAGCTTTAGTTTAATGGAAGCAATTGGCGAAATCTCGATTGTTGCGTGCATGAGTAGCTTGCAAGCTTTATAGCCTGATTTACTAGTCGTGATACCATAGGTACAATCATAGTCACACTATGGTTACGCTCTACCAGGGCAGCGTAAATGGATAGGACTGGGCACGTTCCAATTTTTCTATAGTCATTACGTTGCAGAAACAACTCTTGTTTGTCAAATCGCCAACGACGCAAGACATTAACAGTGTATTAACAGTCTTAACGGCGTTAACGGTTTGTTAAAACTCCAAAATTCTATTAAAAATCGTTAACGGTTTATCAAATTGGAATTATGGCCCACAACAAATTGCAAAAAAGAAATTCAAAAGTTTCATTTTATAAATGAAGACGACATTTAAAAAACATAAAAATACATAAAACAAATTTGTTGAAGTTGCATGCAATTTTTGCAGAAAAAACCAAAGTTTCCTTATAAAAAAAAACTACCTGTTTCTTTTTTGCGATCAACCGTTAATTTTTTTTTCTTCAAAAACGACTGAGTTGTTTTGTTAACAATTCAAAAGTTCACTGGTTTTGGCCATTCGTTATCAGTTATCCGTTAATTTTCAAAAACCTCTGTTCCGTTTACGGAACTTTGTAAACGCAAGACGGATGTCGGAGCCTGACATGGGATCCATATCTTTCATATAAAACAATCAATGATATATTCTGGTCATGGGAAACTATCATGTGAATTATCAAAATTATCAAAATTAAATGCTATATCCTCCTCGGATACACAAAGAACACTGATTCAACTATTCTTGTTTACAAATTCCGCCCAGAAAGAGCTGGTTTCAATATATACGCAGAGTATACGCAACTGCAATTAACTTTCCTTGCATTATAACCTTGGTGTTAACAGTTCCGGAGAAGTGGTTAGCCCCTAACTCTCAAATCCAACCATCAGGTCACGTGATCAGTTCCATCTATATCGGGCCAAAATATGAGGGTGTTACGACTACCCCTACGGTCAGAAATTATCCTTTATTTTAACATTCAGATGAGAAACAATAACTTGGAAAGTAAAAAATGTGATATTTATTTAAATATCTTAAAATTACAGTCCCTTTAAACTAAATTACTAAAGGGATAGGTTGAAGTAAAGGCATGAAATGATTTGTAGTATTTTATACAATGTCCATACGTTGAAGCTTTCCTAATTTGGGATCCTCGATAGTATTTTACTTTAAAAATAGTGAAATAGAGCGCGCTCCAATATAAACATTTGATCGTTTTTTTTTTGAATTATTGGTACGCCTTTGCGACCTTGCAACTCTTCCAGTTTTCAGTTAACCCTGTAAGAAACCAGAAACCAGTAAGAAACCAGAAACAGAAAACTCTGAAAAAGGACTTTCTCTGAAACAAAGCAAATGTGCAATGTAAACAGACTTGTTAATCTATTTGATTTGTAACAACGTCAAAAATATTTAATTATTGCTTTAATGTCGTCTTCGTATTCCAAAGTTTTCTCATTCTCACTGTAGATAAATGTAAAATAAATTTTAATACCAATTTAAATCAAAAAGTTCAAACTTTATCCTTTTCATATTACATAGCTGTGAAGTGAAACCTTGCATTGAAATTAAAATCATTGAATTTATATTTGCTTTGATCCAACCTTTATTAAATAATTTGTCAAAAGGATTGAAACTAATTATTCTTTTTGAATACATGGTACACTATACTTTTAATTTGACATCGTTTTTTAAAATTTAATTTTTCATTTGGCAACCATTTTTGTTTCTTGAAAAAAGTTAGATTAAGAATTCTTACCTGAGACTATTTATATGAACCTTCTCCAACTATCTGTAAAATAAAGCTAGATTTTTTTTCAAAATCCACTTTTTTAAAAATTCGATTTAAAAAAATTCCTCTGGTAACACCGCGCCAGTCACTTTAGCTAGTATAATATATAGCTCTTAGCTAATAAATATATTAGAGTGACACACGAAGAAGTGAAAGTAATAAAATCAAAAGGTGCGTAGGATCTCTGGGAGATGTCAACCCTTAGTTTTGAATTGAAATGCAAAAAAAGTTTTTGCTTTAACTTAAAAAACTTAGGTGGATATAGTTTCAAAAAAATTTCGAATTTTGTTAAGGATAGGGGGGCAATTCCATACTCTGTGACACCAAATTTTGTATAGGCTGCATTTGGTTCTAAAAATTGAGATAAAATGCAGCTTCCCATTGTGGCCCTCAACCAGAATCGCAAAGAAAATTCAGGATAGAGGTAATTGACTTTCACCAAAAATAAAGATTTTGACAAAAAACCGAAAACGACTTCCACCTGATGCAATGTTCCGATCAACCTAGACTTTTCACAAAATGCTCATATTGGGCCTCATCAACCATAGAACACTACCCGAAAAAATGTCTAACCCCATTCGTGTGTCACCCTAATTATATATATATTTATGTTAGCTATAGCTGACCAAACGCCTTCACTATAAAATTGGCGGACATTTTTTTGAGAACCCATCCGGGTATCCTGGAGGTAACAATGGCTAAAAAATTAAATTTCATTTTAAAATTTAAATTTTTTTCTAGGTGTTTTTAAAATTCCACAGGCAACGCCGGGCACTTCAGCTATATATTTCTAACTTGGATTTTTTGATCTAACAGAATTCATAGTTTGAATAGTATATGTGTACGATATAGGTTTGCACAGATTTAGGGATGAATAAATTATGGCAAAAACTCTGTTCCTTTTCTAAATATTTTTCATTAATTGTAAACTATTTTTTTTTTCGTTATAAACCCTCTGCTGATTTTACGGATTTTTTTTTATAAATATTCAAAATTCATAGTTTGATTGACAAAGGAATTGAGTCTTTGGAACAAAATCAAATATTTAAACCTCAATATCTTTAGAACCCGATGTTGTAAACCTATGATATTTCAAACTCAGATTATTTTATCTAAAAGAATTCATAGTTTGAAATATCTAAGGTCTACCACGTTTGGTTCCAAAGATATAGTGATTAGAAAATCAGAGTTTGTGGAAAAGACTCAATTCCTTTGACAAACTTTAGTCTTAATTTCTCGAATATAATTAGAAAATTTAAATTCTAAATTATTGCATTAAAAATTAAGTTATTAATTGGGTCTGTTTACATTGCAGAACTGCTGTTCCTCATGTTCATTGGCCTACTTTAAGTCATAACTTGAGACTAAAAGTCGACTTCCTATTCCAGATTTTTCTTGTTATCACTGTGACGAGGAGGGTAAAGCTATAAATAATGTTTTGTATTTAAAGAGATTAGTATTCAGTTGGTTTGCAGTGTATACTTTATACGGTCAATTCGAATATTTACTTTATTCAAGATAAATTGCCCAGAATAGAATTTTTCAGAGAATGGAGGCACGTCAAACTAAAGTAAATATCACGTAAGATTAAAATATTAAATGTTTTTAACCATACCTCCTCTTAGCGAAGACTTATTGAAAAGAACAAAGATGATTTGAATTTCTAATGTGTTACCGGATGAATGGGCTTTTCTTGAACTTTTCTGTAAAATGAAAACAAGAGTAGTTCCAAGGTCATAACGTTGTACCAGTAGCATTATATAAATTTAATTTCTCCTTCTGTCTAGTTTAATTAAAGGTACTGTAAGCGTAATTTAAAGTCAATCTCTCTATGCAAAGATGACAATTTCAGGTTCACAACGGTATTCCCCTTCAAACCTTAATCTGATCAATAATATGGAAGATATTGTCTTTTATTAGTTTTAAAAGTATTAAATTCTGATATATCTATACGTTTTCCTGTAGTAGAAAGCGCAAGTCATTTTTGTAGAGAAATCTTAATTAAAAATAATTAGTTTTCAAAATTATAAACATTGATATCTAACTTTTACCTAATTAAGCAAAGTTTCTAGGGTACCTTTGTGATTCAGCCAGGGTAACAGTTAAATCACGCTAATTCCCCGTACAGTTTATTTTCTCCTATTTTTTACTTATTTTACATTAACGTGTGCAGTTCATTCTAGTTGCGCGCAAGAGAATACCGATTAGAAACCCTAGTTTTCTCAAATTACCATCCTTATTTTATTTATCCACAATTTTATTTCATTTATTTTACTTTCCCCGATTGAAGTCATTTCTTTCATATTTTTTCTTTAATTTTTCATTAACACAACGAATGTATCACATTATATTATTCCTATTTTAATGCGTTGTGAAATTCACTCACAAAATGCTTATACAAAATTTGTTTAAGTGTTTATCTTTTTATGTGTTTAATCGAATTGTGATATTTCTACAATGTTGTATCATAAATGTAATCTAGGGGGATGGGGGATGGAGGATACGGTATAATTATATCCATATATTGATAAAAAAGATAGAACACGAGATGTCGTCTTTTCTAGATTTAGGGGTTTTCGTTCACAATAACCCTGAGCTGTGGCAGAAGTCAAAAGGAGTTCCGCGCAGGCAGAGTTGAATTACAAGACAGAGAGAGAGTATACGCGTAACTCCTTTGGGCTTCTGCCCGGGGTTATTGTGCACGAAAAACCCTTAAATCTTGAAAAAACTACAAAGTCTGTATTGTTAATTAATCTATGATTATATTAGTGAATCAACTAGATGCAAAATCCCAGTATCGAAAACGACATAGTCTGTATTGTTAATTAATCTATGATTATATTAGTGAATCAACTAGATGCAAAATCCCAGTATCGAACTCATGATCAGGAAGAACCACGTTGGCAGAACCATGTTCAGTTCTCAAACTAGAAAAGTACAGTGTTATTGGGACTGTAGACTGTAGATGTTATTCTCAATGGTATCCTTCACGTTTGTCTAATCACGAATAAGGAAGATATATTGAAATGTGTTAAATTTTAACAATATTCATCTTTTCTTTTTTTGCACAAATTTGCAAGTTTCTTATAAAGAGAAATCACAATTCTTGATCAAGCAGAAATAAAGGGACCTTTCGGGAATCAGACTTTCCCCTGTAAAAGCAGTCCCTTTAATATGAGAACGTGAGAAATTATGTTTTCTTTACCTGACGCAGTTTCCAGCACGGATTAGTTCAAGAACTTCTGTTCCAATAGTTTTTACTTTTGTAATACCAAGAGGAATATCTCTAGACTGAACAAAAAAATCAAAATTTTTGTGATTATGATTAAAATTAATAAAAATGGCAAGACAGATTTAGACTATTAAAAAGAAGGTCTACAGTAGGCACTAGATTACCTTAAAATTTCCAGGAACAATATGTCTGAGAAGAATTATTGATATTGATCCGTCTTCTATCATCTCAGACAAAACAGAACTATTCATCTAAATTTTAATCATAACAATGTCAATTGTCCACCTCTTATCCCATGGTGAACCTCCCCTGAACCATGTTGAATTGTGTTCCTCTGAACCATATTGAACTGTGTTCCCCTGAACCATGTTGAACTGTATTCCCCTGAACTATGTTGAACTGTATACCTCTGAACCATGTTGAACTGTATTACCCTGAACCATGTTGAACTGTGTTCCCCTGAACTATGTTGAACTGTATTACCCTAAACCATGTTGAACTGTGTTCCCCTGAACCATGTTGAACTGTGTTCCCCTGAACCATGTTGAACTATGTTCCCCTGAACCATGTTGAACTGTGTTCCCCTGAACCATGTTGAACTGTGTTCCCCTGAACCATGTTGAACTGTATTACCCTGAACCATGTTGAACTGTGTTCCCCTGAACCATGTTACACTGTGTTCCTCTGAACCATGTTAAACTGTATTCCCCTCAAACATGTTAAACTGTGTACCCCTGAACCATGTTGAACAGTGTTCCCCTGAACCATGTCGAACTGTGTACCCCTGAATCATAACTATATTTGTGCGGTTTGCGCTTAACAAAAAGTGCATAGATGTATATATAAAATGTATGGATTGTTTTACCTTTTGGAAACCACTGTTTTGTGGAAAGAAAATTGTGTAAGGAGGTGAATTAAGGTTTTGCATGAAACCTAAGCAAAAAAAGAACATTTTTTAATATTGAAATTAACCTGAATTACAATATTTACTACCTAATACCTACCTGTACTTCCTGTACAGTACTACCAACACTCTGTACTGCTACTTGTACGCTGTATTTCTACATGTACTGCCTGTACAGTACTACCAGTACTCTCTACTGCTACCTGTACGCTGTATTTCTACCTGTACTCTAGTATACAACCTTAACTCTATACTAATACCTGTACTGTACTCTAGTATANAGAACATGTTCACAATTTAAAAAGAATGCAGGGCGCGAAGCGCCCTAAACGACTAGAAAGAAGGGCGCGAAGCGCCTTGAATTTCTAGTATGTTATACTACCAGTACTCTCTACTACTAACTGTACTTTGTACTACTACCTGTAGTGTGGTATAATACCTTAACTCTTTACTACTACATGTATTCTGCAATACTGCCTGCACTCTATTCTACTGTCTTTAATATGTTATACTACCAGTACTCTGTAGTACTCCCTGTACTCTGTTAATCTACCAATACTCTGTACTACTGTCTGTAATCTGTACTACTACATGTACTCTGTTATTCTACCAGTACTCTGTACTACTATATGTACTCTGTTATGCTACCTGTACTCTGTTACATTACCATTACTTTGTACTGCTACTTGCACTCTGTACTACTACCTGTACTCTGTACTGTTTTTTAATCTTTACTACGATCTGTACTCTGTACTGCTATCTGTACTCTGATATACTACCAGTACAATGTACTACTAAATGTACTCTGTCTTACTTCCAGTAATCTTTAATACTACCTGTACTCTGTTATACTACCTGTAATGTGTACTACTAACTGTACTCTGTACTAATAACTGTTCTCTGTTATACTACTTGTACTATTTTATGCTACAAGTAGTCTGCACTATAGTACCGGGTGTCCCGTATCATATTAGATTGTCATGATGGGTCTGAATTACGTATTTCGACACTAATAAGAAATTTTAAAAAGAATAAATCATTTCATAAAATTTAATAAGGTTTATATAAAATGCTTCTTGCAGAAAATATTAGGGTTTTGCGAGTATTATGTGCTTATTATGGCGTTAAAGCTTGGAGATAATCTAATATGATATAGGACGCTCTGTACCTGTACTCTGAACTACTATCTATACTCTGTTGAACTACCTGAACTCTGTACTGATATATGTACTCTGTACTACTACCCGTACTCTGTACTGCTACCTGTACTCTGTACTACTACCTGTACTCTGTACTGCAGCGGAAATAGTTGAGAGCATAGGGGAATCCAGAAGTTGCGATAATGTGGATCCTCGTAATTGTAACCTTCAATGATCAATTAAAAAATTAACTTCAAATTGTAAAAGTGCTTTAGTAAAACATAATTTGGATGTTCCCTATTATAGTCATTAAATTAGTTTTTAAATAAATTTGCTTCAAATTTTTTTTTAAAAGTTTTAATTATTCTGTTTGATCGTTCTCCTTTTAGAGACAGCTTCAGTTCTTCGAACAACATTTTCCAGCTTCAGTCCTTCCTAATCAAATGGTTAAGTTGTAGAGCTTACAGTAAAGGATGTAAAGTAAAGTGTGGCGTTGTGGAGTGTAGAATGTAGATTAGAAAGTGAAGCGTGTAATTTCTTTAATGTAAAGTGTATACTGTAGTGTGTAGAGTGTAGTGTTTAGCGTTTAGATGGTGGAGTTTTGAATGTTAACTGTACGAATACTATGTACTATACCTATATCTCTCTATATATATATATTGGAACTGTGCAGTGTACAATATGTACTACCTGTATCTCTATATCTATTGGAACGGTACAGTGTGCACTATGTACTACCTGCATCTCTATATTTATTGGAACTGTACAGTGTACACTATGTACTACCTGTATTTCTATATCTATTGGAACTGTACAGTGTACACTATATACTATCTGTATCTCTATATCTATTGGAACTGTACAGTTTAAACTATGTACTACCTTCATCTTTATATATATTGAAATCGTACAGTGTATAGTGTACACTATGAACTACCTTTATCTCTATATCTATTGATACTGTACAGTGTACACTATGAACTACCTGTATCTGTATATCTATTGGAACTGTACAGTAAACACCATGTAGTATGTACTACCTGTATCTCTAGATCTATTGGAATTGTACAGTGTACACTATGAACTTCCTGTATCTTTATATCTATTGGAACTGCACAGAGTACACTGCACTAGCTGTATCTCTATATCTATTGGAATTGTACAGTGTATACTATGTCATGTACTAACTGTATCTCTATATCTATTGGAACTGTACAGTGTATACTATGTATTGTACTACCTGTTTTTCTATATCTATTGGAACTGTACAGTGTACGTATGTAGTGTACTACCTGTATCTCTATATCTATTGGAACTGTACAGCCTGAAATGCAGGAACTTTTGAACTCTGGAGGTAAAAATACAGCTCTCTCAACCTAAAAGTAGTGATCTTATTTAAACTCTAAGATTGATATTCTTTTTTCAAAAAAATTCAGTTTTTTAAAAATTATCTTTTTTATTGCTCCAAAAGTCCCAATTTAACTAAGTCTAGACACCCATTAAATTTATCAGAAATTGGGCGCTCTTTACATAATTTCCTTCTTTGTCTAAAGAATTTTTGTGATTTTAGCTTTTTTGACAATCCCCGAATAATAGCGATAAAATCTGTTTCTCTATGTTGTGTGTTAAAATTGGAAAACAATATTGAATAATTGATGAAACACTTTTATCACTCAGCGCAAACTTTAAAAACAATAGGAATAAAATCTTATATTCCATTCCTTGAAACTTTATAAACAATAGGAATAAAATCTTATATTCCATTCCTTGAAACTTTATAAACAATAGGAATAAAATCTTATATTCCATTCCTTGAAACTTTTAGTTTTATTATTAATTAGCAAACTAAGTTTTTATTCTGGAAACTTTTAGTTTTATTATTAATTAGCAAACTAAGATTTTATTCTGGAAACTTTTAAAAACCAAAACCTTTGATGAAAACTTCTATTTTAAAATACATAGTGTGTTTTCTTTTCTGCTCTTTTTCCTCTGAAATTGTTTATGGATTTTTTTCTAGTTTTCTAATATAACAATAAAAAAATCTACTTTTTTAAGTTTGCTTTGTCTGTTTTTTTATCCAAAAACCCTAAAAGCGGATGAGAAAATCGGGCCCAATTTGTTCATATTTAGAAGCTCAAATGCTAGAATCCCTATATATCGGCAACCTGATATTGAAAACTTTCACATTTTAAATTTAGATTATTTAATTAAACATAATTCATAGTTTAAAATATCCATCGGGTTGCAAATAAATAGGGAGCATCAGAGTTTGGGGTAAAAAATCAACTCTTTTCAAGGATTCTGATGTACGAAAAATAATTGCGACAAAAGAGTAACATTTAAAAGCAAATATTTTAAATAAAAAGGTCTGAAAGTGGCATTAAACCACCAATTACCATTATGTAAACTGACCCAAATATGTACGCTGAACAGATAGAACCACTTTTTAAATTTTTAGTAATTTTGATTTGACTTTTAAAACAAATTTCTTTTACATAATTTACATTTTTAACAGACATATATGCATAAATACTAGAAATTATTTTTAGAAAAATTGCTATGAAAACTGACCGGGCAAATTTTTCTTATGTCTGAAATTCAACATTGTTTAGGTTTAAAGTTGCAATTTCAAATAGATTTTTGCGTCAGGATTTCCAATCGAGGACCCCATTCTTTTCATCGGAGACTCCTGGATTTTCATCGAAGATCCAAGATTTTTATTGGTGATCCCAAATCTTGACATTGGAAACCCCATTTAGAAAACATTAGATAATTATGATTGGGCCCCTTCCTCCCCCCCCCCCCGTACAGGTAATCATTGTCCTTTGTATTTTTCTTCAAAATACGTCCACGCCTGGTCTACGTCTATATATCTGATTTAGTTTACAATTTAAAACTGGTTTCAAGCAAAAATATGCAGTTTGCAACTGCAGTACACATTTTGGAAAAAAATGACCAAAAAATATGAAATTCTAACAAGTGTGCTCAACTGGGATGTACTGTACATTTCAAGCCAGTTGACATAGGGGTAATTGACAGAACTGATTCTTTGGGGTTTTTTCCAACAGAAACAAATTATTAGTGACTCGAATGGCTCCATTTCAAAAAGAAATTGTGGATTGGAAAATGTTATATTTAGAATATATTTAGAATTTCTGTTTATCGTTAGTATACGGATATAAAAGCTTAATCTCCTTTAATCCAGAAATGCATTTACTTACTTGATATTTTTTTTAATGATTTAATATTTCCTAAGTGTGTTTTATATTTAATTATATATATTCAGTTTATATTTAATTATATATATTCAGTTTATATTTAATTATATATATTCATGTTATATTCACAGTGTTGCCCAGAAAACAGTGGAATATGAATGTCGTCCTTTTTACCCATTTGTTTGTGCAGTCCCTACTATTTTATCAGTTGTAACTGACTGGGTAATTAAATATTTTGAGATATATTACTTTAAAACCCATCGTATCGAGATTTTTGTATTTGCTATTTATGCTTTTTCTTTGGCACCACACAGTACACACACATAAAGTATCTTTCGCAATTTTTGACAGATTTTGAATGATAAGGATATAGATACACATATTTATGTGTTAGCATATTTATATGTTTTACGATTTATAAATTAAAAATCTTTATCGACATATTTTATTTAAGATAAAGAACAATTATTCCACATTTATTGTTACTGCTGTGTATTTATTCAAAATTAAAACAAACTACGAATAAACACCAGTTTCTACTCTTTTTTTTCGGCTGAAGTTTTAAAAATAGACAAAAATATTAGGAGTTTAAAAATTTTTCTTTTATAAATAAAACGCCAGAGACCAAAAATAAGTACAGGATGAGTAAAGTAAAGGGTGCGAGGTCTTGAATAAAATAAAGTATATTTTTGGCAATATCGTTTTAGACAAATATGTTTAACATTTTTGTTTTTTTTTAATAAGCAATCTGATAGACCCTTTAAAGAAATCCGCGAAACACTTTTTATACTCAATATCATATTAGTAGAAAAACAAATATGCGAAAATATATCATTTCTATCACACCTTAAAATCTTAAACAGATTAGATGAGTAGTTTTGGTGAAAATGCCCAAAATTAAATTTTGAAAATCCGCAATCAACATATTTTCCTAATACATCTTTTTTTTCGTATTTTCCTATTAGGGTGATTTTGACATTTTTAGACATTTCAAAAATTCAAACTTTATTTTAAAAAATTTTGAAGAATAAAAATCATCAATACTTTTTTTTCAAAAATAAAATTTTTTGAATTTAATTTCGCCCATTTTCTCCGAAACTACTCATCTGATCTGTTTAAGATTTTAAGGTGTGATAGAAATGATATATTCCCGCACTTGTGTTTTTCTACTAATATGATTTTGATTGAATAATAGTTTCGCGGATTTTTTAAAGGGTCTATCAGATTGCCTATCAAACATATTTGTCAAAAATCTGATTACCAAAAAAAATGCTTTTTTATTCAAGATCTCGCTATTCACGCTTTTTTCGACTCACCCTGTATTTGGATATAGTTTAAAAGAATTCATTTTTGTCACGGTTATAAAAATGGTGGAATAGTTTATAAAGATTAAATAATAGCTTTATTTTCATTGGTCCTTTCTTTTAACGTTGACAAAAAAAGAGTGTGAAATAATCTGAATTTTAAGGTGAATCATTTTTCTTTCTCCTTACCAAACTCAAGATCAGTAAGAATATTTTCATTTTAAAACTTGGAATGATTTGATGGATATTTAATAGATGTTCAAGTTGAACTTTTCACTGAGCAGACATTTAAACTATTTTAAAAATCACTCTAGCACAGATTTAGAATAAGTTTGGGAAAAAGTTTAAATGTTTTTCCTTTGTTAAATTCGAGAATTCACTGATTCACTTGATTGCTTCGACTAACACGGCAAAATGAAATCATCAGGGAGAACAAAAAACAAAATAAAATAAAATATATTTAACGAAAACTAAATTAAAACTGAAAGTATTATTCTTTTTGCGGAAGATAAAATACCTAAAATTCTAAAATTAGTTTTTTAAATATTTTTTTTTAATGATATAAATATATTTAAGGGACATGGGCATCGGTTTTTTGAACGAACGAATTCTTTTGTGAAAAACGAAATTTTTTTTTGGAACAAACTGTTGAAAAAATTATCGTTTTTTTTACTAAAAGAACGATTCTACTGAACTAACGATTTTACGATAAATGATGAATAAACTCAATCAATCAAAACGATAATGAACGATAATTTTGAGAAAAACTTATAAAAATAAATAAAAAAACGAACGAAATAAGTCGTTAACGAACTTTAAACGAACGAAATGAAAAAAGTGTCCATCTCTAACTGTAGATATATTGTTACAAGTAACCCTCTGTTTACAGTGTGACATGTCTGATTCACAACGTGGTTCCTTAAACCTTTCTTTATCTTTATTTTTAACATGATTCTAAATGATTGAACATAAAAGCTTTAATCAGTCTGTATGAATAAGATATTGTACAAGGTTAACCGCAAAAAATGAGTCTTCATTAACTCTGAATTAATTCTGAAAGACTCCAATAGCAAAGTACGAATAAAATTGAAAAAGTTGACAGATGTTATTTGAAGATTACGATACGCTTTAATGGTATTTTTAATTTACTCACAAAGAAGACGCATGGAAGAGACTGTAAGCGTATTTTCAAGTGAACCTTTTTTCAAGGATGGCAATGCCGATTCACAACAAGTTTAGTCTGATCAATTGTGTAAGTTATATATGTATGTGTATTTAATTCTAAAACCTTATTACTTCAAATTGTAGTTTCTTTATAAAATTGACTTGCGCATTTCTACGGGAAGAAAACATATGTGAATTATCGGAATTAATCGCTTTTAACATATAACAAATACTACATTATTGATCAGGTAAAGGTTTCTGTTTAGAGTATTGTCATTAAGGTTTCCAACAAAATGGGGAAATCGTTTTAAGAAAATTTCGTATTTTTGCTAAATAAAATGTTCACAAAACACGAAATTCAACATCGTTTTCACTTTCTTTGGCAAAATCTATTTTTTGTGAACGTTTTCGTTCACTGAAAACCCTAATTGCAATCTATGCATGGAGTGTAAGCTGAAATTATGCTTACAATCCCTCTAATAGGTTTCAAAAGGAGATAATGAAAATATGAGAATGCATACCATTTCGTGAGTAAGTATGTAGCAAATAGCAAATATCTATGTCAAATCTGTATTGTGATTAGCTTAACTATGCCATGTATATAACGTCGTAAAACTTGTAATTAGCTTGATTAACTTAACTTGTAAGATAGAACCCAAAATACATTTAGTTGAAAATAGACTCTGCTTTGATTATGGTGTTTAGCAAACGAGAACTGGTACAGATAGATCATGTCCGGATTGACATAGATAGTTATGCATTGGTACTATATATCGTGTCTGGATTGACATAGATAGTGAAGCATTGATACAGATAGATCATGTCCGGATTGACATTGATACAGATAGATCGTGTCCGGTTTGACATTGATAGCAAAGCATTGGTACAGAGAGATCATGTCCAGATTGACATTGATAGTGAAGCATTGGTACAGATAGATCGTGTCCGGATTGACGTTGATAGCAAAGCATTGGTACAGAGAGATCATGCCCAGATTGACATTGATAGTAAAGCATTGGTTCAAATAGATTGTGTCCGGATTGACATTGATAGTAAAGCATTGGTACAGATAAATCAAATCCAGATTGACATTGATAGCAAAGCATTGGTACAGATAGATTGTGTCCGGATTGACATTGATAGCAAAGCATTGGTACAGTTGTTAGAATCACGCTAAACTAAAGTAAATTAACTGTTAGAATCACGCTAAGCTAAAGTAAATTAACTGTTAGAATCACGCTAAACTAAAGTAAATCAACTGTTAGAATCATGCTAAACTAAAGTAAATTAACTGTTAGAATCACGCTAAGCTAAAGTAAATTAACTGTTAGAATCACGCTAAACTAAAGTAAATTAACCGTTAGAATCACGTTAAACTAAACTAAATTTTACGTCAGATTGAAATCTTATATGCTTTCATCCATAATTCACCTTATTAAAGAATGTAACCGGATAAATTTTCTTTTCTCCTACTTATGCGTAAATCATAGCTAAAGGAGCTACGAATTCATATGATGTCGCAAAAATGTAATATTGCCCTTTTGCTACAGTTTTGTGCATGATATCATGGCCTTTTAATATTTTTTTAAAATCTTTAAATGCAGGAATGCATGGATTTAAGAAGATAAACTTAATAAATTCCGTAACACAGGCAGCCGTGGTACATTTAAAATTCCTAGCCGGGTCAACCTTTCCGGTCCAAGTTTGTACTGTACCGCACGGACGGTAAATAAAGCAGACAATCAACAGGACTAGTCAGTGCAAAAAGGTTGACGCGGTCAGACTTTATGCTTCATATATGTTAAATTTACTATTACTAAATGTGCAGAGGTGCGTGGTAAGGTTGTTTTTGAAGTCTCATCCTTTGTGTGTATTCCTGTATCTAAACCGACTTCATCTTTAATTAAAATATCTTTTATCGTGCCTGGAAACCACTTTTCTGAGAAAACGCACAAAATTAGATTTTCAGGTTCTTCAAATGAATTAATGCGTGAGTTTGAGTGAGTGAATAAGTTATGAATCTGTTGATGTTAAAATTTGATTATCTTTTTGATAACATTTGATAATAATTCTACATCTAAGAATTGATTAGTTGATATACACAATCCTGCCAAGCCAACGTATTAACAACTATTCTGCATTTTCACTTTTTTCTCTTTTTCATAATTTAATAAATTTAATATTTTAATTTAAAAAGATATTGCGGCATGCATTCGTCAATTGCGCATTTTGTAAAGAAAGTTCTTGAAATTTTACAAAATGGTGTCTGTCTTCTTGTACTTTCTAAATTACTAAAGATTTAAAGAAGTACGTTTCGATGTATAGTAAACATTTTTGATCTGAAATCTGAATGAAATTCTTAATATCTCCAGTAATTTGAAAAGACAACAAACAAATTTTTTACATATATAGGCACGATATTGTTGGTAATGTCTTCAGTTATTTTTCTTTAAACTTTTAGTAAGCGTCCAAGATTAAAAAACTTTATTCTGTAAAACTTTGTTTTTATTGAACTTTGCAATATTTGTATGGAAAATTGAAAACCGAAACCATTCTTGTTTTTATATTACTTAGAATAAATAATTTAAAAAAAAAACATTTTTGCTTACTTTGCACTATGCCAAAGGAATTGAGTTTTTGCAGCAAGCTCAAAATCTTCTTATCTTTATATCTTTGCAACCCAATGTTGTTGACCTTTGATATTTCAAACTACAATCTTTGATTTATCAAATAATCTAAGTTTGAAATATCAAAGGTTTGCATAGAGATAAGAACATTTGAGTTTGTTACAACTACTCAATTCCTTTGAACCTGAAAGAAAATATAATCAATTAAATGAACCAAAAATGATCCAACACTCAAGGTACCGTTGTGAATTCTCTATGCAACTTTTGAATATAGAAGAATAGGAAGCAAATTATTATTTTCAGAAAAATTGTGAAGATTTGAGTAATATCTTAAACTCTAGTGAGTTCAGCAATCTGTGAGAGTGGACAACATTTATCATGTTAGGTTAGCTAACCTAGTACAGGGTGTCCCAAGAAACATGGGTGTTTAGAGACGACTTAAAAATCTCTTCGTTTTCTGACGGTTGTTAAATGACATGAAATATATCAATTCAAGACTGTGTGTATTTAAAGCTTTCCAAAATGTGGTCTGCCGTCTTTTTATCTTAAAATTGACGAAGATATAAAACATTTAAACGATTTTGGTGTTATTATATGAATTGGAATCTGGACAAATTTTATATATAATATCTCCGCCAATTTTGAAGATACAAAATTGTTAACCAAATTTTGGAACTAATTAAAAAAACCGAATAAACAATTCGCAAAAATAATATTTCTAGAGATTGGGATTTAAAAGAACTTCCATTTATCCATTTTACATATTTCCAATTTACATCTATTTAAAGGGACTGTAAAGGAAAAATGAAAGGGGGTATAGGCTGAAACCTGAAAATCTCAGGCGTTGAATGATACATATAAGACATCTATCTGATCTGTTCCTGTCTCGAAAATTGATATAAAACTGTGTCAAATTTATACGAAAATCTTTATATATGAAATTTTGTATAAAAGTAGTAGGTTTAAACAGATCATATTCAGCAAATACGCAACCAATCTGAAAACGATTATATCCCGCAGACACCTGAGAATCTCGCGTTTGCTCTCATTATAATTTATTTTTTATTTTGCATTTTACTAGATATAATTGATAATATTATTTATAAGTCCGTATTACGTCACAAGAACTCCCACCAATGAAAGTGCAGTATATTGGTCACGTGAAACAGACCGAAATCAAGTGACCAGTATACTGCACTGCCATTGACTGAAGTTCTGGTGGCGTAATATAAACTATACAGGCTTTATGTAATATATTATCAACTATATCTATTTAAAATGCAAAATAAAAATTAAATAAGTATAACAAGAGCAAGACTGAGATGCACAGGTTTCTGTGGGATATCTTTGTGTTCAGATTGGTTTCGTATTTGTGGAATATGATCTGTTTTATACTAAAACTTTTATACAAAATTGCAAAAATATATGAATTTTCGTATAATTTGACACAGTTTTATATCAATTTCTCGAGACAGGAACATCAGATAAATGTCTTATATGTATCGTTCAACGCCTGAGATTCTCAGGTTTTATCCTATACCCCCTTTCATTTTTCCTTTAAAGTCCCTTTAAACCCTTAAAGGGAATGTAAAGTTGTTTTTAAAAACTTTGTCTTTTGTATAAAACATAGATATTATAATTTTTTTTTAAATATCGGATTATTTAGATTTATTTCTGTGTATGTTTCCTTTGAAGGTAGGTGTGCTAACTGCTGGCTCTACGAATTTGGTAATTTTTTTTTTTTTTTTTGCCTTTTGCAAATTAATAGAATTTTTTTTTGATTTATTTATTTTTATGTATAAACCTGATCATTCCAAGTTTAGTGAAAACTTTAAGAATTTATTGATTAGAAACAAAAATGTATTTCTTTGATTTAGAAAATTCACTTCACCATGTGGTTACAAATCAGTGCCTCATACCATCGTATATGAAGAGTGAACGTCCAATTGAACGATATATTATTTTAAAGGAAAAATTTATCACTTACTCTAAAAAAATCGAAATTTATTCCCCCAAGTGATTCAATAAAAATTACTCTCAGTGACTGTTTCAGAAGTTTATTAAATATAGAAATGTACGAGAAAAATCAAATTTATCTTGAAAATGATAAATATGCTTATGGTCGGATAATTCAAAAATTTGGAACTCCGTTGTTGTCTGAAATAAAACCGGAACCCATGAATACAAATCACATTCTTGCCGTGTAGATCTACTTTCCAACCTCCATGCAAAGATGGCAATACCCGAGTGAAAAAAACACTCTTGAAACCTTTAACGGATCAATAATGTGGAAGATATTGTCGTTTTTCTAACTAAAAACGTACGTGTTTAATTCTGATAATTTCTAAATGTGTTTTCCTGTTGTAGGAATTAAAATTTTCTAATCCCTATATTTTCAACCTTCAGGTGTTAACTTTGATATTCAAACATGAATTATTTGACCTAATAGAATTCATAATTTTGAATATCTAAGTTCTGTGACATTGGGTTGCAAAGAGATAGGGATAAGAAATTTTGAGTTAGGGGCAAAGATTCAATTCTTTTGAAGGTTATTTGGACTTATCTTCTTCTGACCTCAGTTCTGGATGCTCAATTTATCTCAGGTTTTAAAATATTTCATACATGATACAGTGAGAAGCAGAATAGTGTGGAAGACGACATTAAAGCATCCTATCCTGATTTTTGTCTTTAATTGATTGGGGGGTGTTTTTAATGTTTTCAAGTAAGTCGGAGAAACGTTGAAGAAAAATTGTTTTCACTTTCGACATATTAGCATGTAAGACATTAACATCAATTTTTTGAAGGCTTTTTTATAAAATAAATTTTAGAACTTTAGTTAATTTAGTAAAAAAGTTACTGGCTATTTTTGATTTTTATCAAACACAGACCAGCCGTTTGACCGTCAAATTCCCTACCCTCTGCATCAAAAAAAAAAACTTATTCACAACTATGAAGTTAAACATGTAAATAATTTTGAGTGTTTTAATCCCTTTTTGAAATAAAAAGAAAAAGCACAATCAGTCGTGAAGTAATTAATGTTTTTACAAAAACTATTAGTTATACAAGTAACTTATATTAAGTAAAATTTGCCTGTTTACACTGCACAATTGCTGTGTACAGTGTCTCATGTTCATTGGAATATTAAAAGTACAAAATTAAATCTAGAACTCGTCTTCCTATTCCCCAATTTTATGGTTCTCACTGTATCATTTTTAAAAATATTTATTTCAGGATTTAAAACCTTAGAATGTTGTTTCTGATAATTTTTGTGAACTTAAAGAAAACTCTATGCTTTCTTTTTGCTAACTGTTTTAGTTACTATATTTTAGTATTCATTGTGTTTTT
The DNA here is from genome assembly GCF_000591075.1 of Eurytemora carolleeae. NCBI lineage: Eukaryota > Metazoa > Arthropoda > Copepoda > Calanoida > Temoridae > Eurytemora > Eurytemora carolleeae. The sequence goes on along the minus strand of NW_019396896.1, from coordinate 75,406 downwards.
TTAATTTTGCTTTCAGTTTAAAATTTTTAACAGTTCTAACCGTTCAATTTATTTAAGAGTTAGTTTCTGAGAGTTTTAGATTGAAATTTCTATTTGGAATTTTTTTATGTATATTATCATAATGCTTTAATTAAAACCTAAAAAGCTATCAAACGTTTTAGTTTTCATTAAGTATTATATTTAGATGAAATATTATTCTCTGTTTGTTTTTCTTCTTTCAATCTTGTATCCGCCATTTTCCTGCTTGCTGCTGTACTTAAGGTAAATGTGTGCAGTACAGTACATAAAGGAAAATATTGGACGTTGTACAGTTTTAAACATATTGCAGTACAGTACATGAAGGAAAAGTTTGGACGTTGTACAGTTTTAAACATATTGCAGTACAGTAAATAAAGGAAAATATTGGACGTTGTACAGTTTTAAACATATTGCATAACAGTACATAAAGGAACATATTGGACGTTGTACATTTTATTTAACATATTGCAGTACAGGATATAAAGTAAATCACTGGACATTGTACAGTTTTTAAACATTGTGAATGAGAACAGTACAAAAAGGAAAACACTGGACGTTGTACAGTTTTTAAACATTGTGCATGATTCAGTACATAAAGGAAGACACTGGAGGTTGTACAGTTTTTAAACATTGTGCATAAGTCATTTTAGTACATAAAGGAAAATATTGGACATTGCACAATTTTTAAACATTGTGTCAGTATATATAGAAAGACACTGGACATTGTACAGTTTTAAACATTTGCTATACGCAGTACATAAAAGAAAACACTGGAAGTTGCACAGTTTTTAAAAATTGTGCATTAGTCAGTACATAAAGAAAAATTCTGGAAGTTGTACTATTTTTAACATTGTACACTGTACATTAGTTGAAATGCATGGATAGTACTTTTATATAGTAAAAAATGGTGTTCTAACAATTCTATGTTAATTTCTAGTTTTTAAGAACTCTTTCAATTCCAATCAAATAATGAAAATAAGATCTATATTCTTGAGGGGCACCAAGCACCCTTGATTCAAGGTTCATACTGAAAACACACACTTAACCCACACAAAAACATATTTTCTTCCTATCTCACCCTACAAAATAAGATTAGAATGAAATTGTGAGAAGTATAAAATAGTTCAAGATCTTAAGTAGAAATGCAGGTTTAGAAGAGATTCCTCTTTACTCCTTCTTCCATTCTTCTTTACTTAATCTTCCATTCCTCTTTACTCCTTCTTCCATTCTTCTTTACTTAATCTTCCATTCCTCTTTCCTCGTACCTTCCATTCTTCTTTACTTAATCTTCCATTCCTCTTTACTCCTTCTTCCATTCTTCTTTAAATAATCTTCCAATCATCTTTACTCCTTCTTCCATTCTTCTTTATTTAATCTTCCATTCCTCTTTACTCCTTCTTCCATTCTTCTTTGCTTAATCTTCCATTCCTCTTTACTCCTTCTTCCATTCTTCTTTGCTTAATCTTCCATTCCTCTTTACTCCTTCTTCCATTCTTCTTTACTTAATCTTCCATTCCTCTTTACTTCTTCTTCCATTCTTCTTTACTTAATCTTCTATTCCTCTTTACTCCTTTACCATGCATATTTAGGAGAATACAGTACTGTGTTTACCGTACATAATCATAAACAGTTCAACCCAGATTCTTCTAACAGCTGGTATTTTGATGGATGTAAATTCAGAGGTATTTTAAAAAATTAAAATTTTTATAAAATTAAGGTTTTATAATACAATTTTTATAAATTATTGGGTACCGTACAGAAAATTATATTTTTCTTATTCGTGTTATATCCTTTTTTCTCCTTCATTCTCTATTTTATTCTTTTGTTGACTTGAAAGCCCCTTCATGGAATTCGGAAAAACATTTTTTTACAAAACCCTTTAGAGCTCCCCTGTCATATTTTATAAAGGTTAGAGTTGCGTAGGCAGAATAAAATTCAGAGGTATAAACACACCAAAAATAAAATTTTAGTTAATCATTTTCTACGATAGAAACCTTTATTTTAGAATCCATAGTTTGACCCATTAGAGCCCAGAGAGGTTGATTTTTAGTGTTCTAAATATTTTATTTGTTATTTGGGGTTTCTGATTTGTGAACCATCATTTTTTTAAAACTAATATGTTTATTTTAATAAAGCTCGAACAAAATTTTAATTTTTCCTCCTTAAATACACTTCATTTTGCATTCTTTGTTATTATTTATAAATATATTATTGTCTTTCTTAGTTTTACTAATTTTGCGCGATTAAGATTAGATTTTCTTTGCAAACAAGACAGATGAAGAAGGTCAGATTTATTCGAAAGTAGTGGTAGGACTTTGTGACCTCGTAGCTCCTTAAGTTTTGAATTTAAGATTTGTTAAATCTGTTTAAAGAAAGAAAACTGATGTATCGATATATCTTCTAATGATCATTAATAATTTTCCCCATAAATCAAAAACAATGGAACTTTTAAAACCAATAAAAGACTTTTTGAAAATTGACCCCCCCCCAAAAAAAAAAAAAAATAACAAACTGATTTTATTTTTTTTTGTCAGAATTATCCTGGAAATGAGTATATTGGCGGATATCTAGTTTTCATTTGTGCACAAATCTATTTTACTCTTCTTGTACTCAGCTGGAGGTAATCTCATAGAGGATATAACTTTACAGAGCTCAACACAAACAGGATACAATTTTACTGAGCTCAACACATAGAGGATACAATTTTACAGAGCTTATCACATAGAAGATACAATTTTACAGAGCTAAAAAAATAGAAAATACAATTTTACAGAGTCCAACACATACAGAATATAACTTTACACAGCTAAATACCTACAGAATACAATTTTACAGAGCTCAACACCTAGAGGATACAATTTTACTGAGCTCTACACATATAGAGGATAAAATGTTACGGGAAGGGGGCAATTCGACCTCGTTGTGGCACAAAATTTTGTACAGGCTGCGTTTGGTCCTAATAATTGAGATAGTAGGCTAAATTTTTACATGTTGCCTCTAATTGTAGTCAATCAAGATAATCTGAGATCGAAGGTCATTGTCCTCCATTTTGACCTCCATGAACTCAGAAAATACGGAAAAATACCACTTTTTCCCTCTAATTCAATTATTCTAAGTTAATCAGACATGTTTTCATATTTTTTGCTAGCACATAAGTCATGCAATGATAAAGACACATATATCCGACCTCCATTTGACCTCCCTTCGATAATGTCCTCTAAATATGGTCAAATATTAAATCAATGAAAATAAGTTACGTGAGATATAAAATCTTAGGTTTTTTTGGTGTTTTGATTCCATTTCGATACCCCTTTTTGATCTCAAATGATTCTGGAGGTCGTGGTCTCCAAAATTTGCGTACCTCTGGAGGTCAAAATATGAAATCAATGAAAATAAGTCATGTGAGGTATCAAATCATAGGTTTTTTGGTGTTCTGATCCCAATCCGATATCCCATTTTGTCCTTAGATGATCCTGGAGGTCGTGACCTCCAAAACTTTCTTACTTCCGGAGGTCAAAAAAAAATCATTAAAAAAAAGTCATGTGAGGTATGACATCATTGGTGTTCTGATTCCATTCTGATACCCAATAGACATAGAGGATACACACAGAGACCTCAACGCATAGATGATATTAGTTTATAGAGAACTGAGATATTTGTAGACATCTCTGAAACTTAACTATCTAATTTTTAGACACCCTTAACTAGCTCTACTTTAGTTTTATATTACCAACCAACTAATACTTTTTTGTAGCCACATTTGTTTTTAGCTAAAATATAAAAGAAGTTATTTGCAAAATACTGTTCAATTTTTGTTTGGGAGCGTGCACATCTTGGTTTTCAGTAAGATATCAACACATAGATGATAAAATTTTGAAGTAAACGGAACATAGAGGATGAAATTTTATAGAGTAATTGACCCACAGGGGTAAAATTTTTTAGAAATCAAGACGTATAAAAATAGAAGTAAAAAAATTCTTTATGTATATTGATGTTGATTTGGATATCTAGTTCAACTGCTAGTGCTGTTAACAGTTTGACAGACCGTTAACCCCGTTGATTCTACAAAGGTTTGTTAACGGCTGCACCGTCAACGATTTCATAACCGTTAACGATTTTTTCGGGGCTTTTTGCCGTTATAACTGAAATAGACCGTTTACGGCTGCGCCATTAACAATTTCTTTAACAGTTAACGAATTTTTTTCGGCGCTTTGCACCTTTGATAATGTAATAGACCGTTATTGACTGGAACCATTAATGATTATTGAAAATTTTCCATAAACGTTGTTAACACATCTGAGATCGTTAACCAACTGTGATAAACAAAATGCCGTTTACGAAACGAACTTTATGTTCTTTCCTCAAAATTAAAGGCTACCTGATTTTTTTCTTTTTTAACGGTTGGAACAAACCTTTAACGAGACGGCTGGAAAAAGTTGGAACTTGCCCAGCCCTACCTCGTACAGGAAAAGGATTTTACAATGCTCAAAACATAGAGAGCGTAAATTTCAAGATATATATATATATATATATATATATTTATATAGGTTAACATTTTCCAGAGTTAGACAGGAAATCAAAGATCTTGAATGAGAAAAAAAGGAATTTTACAGAGCTCTAACCATGTAAATAGAATTTTACAGTTATAATATACACAAAGTGTAGAATTTAACAAAGATGGATACACAGAGTACAGAGTAGAGAGTTTCTAATTTTTGTCTGTAGCTTTTTACATTTCCTAATAGTATCTCGGGTACGCGTTTTCCCTAAACTTGACAGGGGGTATCTTATACCTTCTCTTGTTTCCTTTATCTCATCAATCATTCTAACATTTTCCCGCCAAATCTCCTCCTCCTTCTACCACATTAGGAGTAGCAACTTTGGGCTCAGGGAAAAAACTGAACTGGGTTTCGAGTATTGTTTTCAACTTGGATGAGGGTGGAAGTGATAGGGTGCTACTCGCTTAACAGGGGAGCGGAAGAGGGGGGGGGGAGGTTCAGTTTCCAAATCCTCCACTGTATACACCCCATCTATATAGTCAAAGATTCATTGCAAGCTCTCAAAAATATTTCCAACCCAAACTGATAAACTTGGTTTCGGCTTGATTTGACTATGAGATTACGCCTCTATGGAATGTCTACATACTTTTTATCGTCTATCCCTGGTCTTATAAAAAAAAGTATGAGAAGACTATATTTACGGATATAAATCTATAAAATGAAGATTTTCGCTCCTGGTGACATTTTGGATATATTGTAAATTCGACATACAAAGCCGCTGGACACTCCAGCTAAAATCGTAATTATAATTCCAAGCGCGACGATAAACGGCGGGATTACTTATGATGTTGAATCAAAATATAAACCTGAGCAACGCGAGGCACTCCAGCTACATGATAATATAAGCTGTATTATAAAATCGATCTCTTTCTCTTTTTGTTACTATACCCTTAATTATGACTTTATAACTAGAATAATGTATGAACCACGTTTTAGCCAAAGTATACTCCCACGGAATGATTTTTTATTTATTAATCATTAATAACACTTAAACATTATAAACTATTCATCGATATATGTATATACTTGAGAAACCAGCGTTGCCCAGGGTACTTATAGTTAATTACTCCCGCCGTTTACCCGCGCTTTGTCGTATAATACGATTTTAGGTATTTTTTCCCAATAAAAGGTGATTCTTTCAACTTATAATCTAAAAGAAAGCAAAGAACATGCCTCTGATTCTCCCGAGTTTCCCCGTTAAAATTTGAGGCAAATCGGTCGAGGGGGTCCATGAGTTATGATCTGACAACCAGACAGACAAACAGAGATTGCAATTATAGGTATTCGAGTTCATCGACCATAATTACTCGGTTAGAACTTCCACCTGATTTAAGAACAATTTTCTTTTTAAAATGTAAAATCTGAATATTTGAAATAAAAACTGTCAAATCTCTATTGGATGAGAATGCAAGCAGTGAACTAGAAGTATGTCCGCTTCACTTCAATATTTTAACCATTTCACCTTTCCCTTTAACCCTACTCAATCAAACATATCTTCAAAAATATTTTCCATTTTTTTCCTGTAACATAAATCCAGACTGCTATTAAAGTTGCAGCAATTTTTAAGACTGCAGCAGGGTCGATTATAAAATGTCATTTACCCCCATTTACTAACACTTATACTTTTTTCTATAAACTTAGAACTATAAAAATATAGAATTTAGCTTTTAAGACGTATTTGTCGAAATTCTCATGAATTTTTGCGTGAGACTTTGCAACTATTGGACCACTGTGACATAAACTATTTGTGTGTGATAGTTTGCAACTATTGGACCACTGTGACGTAAAATATTTTTGTGTGAGAGTTTGCAACTATTGGATCACTGTGACGTAAAATATTTTTGTGTGAGAGTTTGCAACTATTGGATCACTGTAACGTAAAATATTTTTGTGTGATAGTTTGCAACTATTGGATCACTGTGACGTAAAATATTTTTGTGTGAGAGTTTACAACTTTTGGATCACTGTGAGGTGAAATATTTTTGTGTGAGAGCTTACAACTTTTGGATCACTGTGAGGTGAAATAATTTTAAATGATAAATTTCATCATAACTGTTCCACTGTGATCTTGCCAGGCTACATTTGTTGCATATAACGTGCTGGGTTGACATGAAGTCTTCTTCTTTATGACCTAAATAATTTGACATAATTGGAAAAGTTTTTAAAACATTTTCTTACCTTTTCTCAAAATTTCATTTTGTTTGTACCATTTTAGGATTTGTTTAACGGATTATAACATTCCTAACTATTATACAACTCATGGTATATGGTTACACAAAGTCGGTCTTATGTGTGGATTCATAACACAGTGACCGCTGATAAAAAGAATCAATACTTTAAAATGAAACTTTATTTTTTTTTAAATTTAAAATTTAAAATTTAAATATTTTTGTAACTCATTTTTTTAGGTCTATGCTAACCAAGCACAACACAAATGTGAAAGTTGAGATGGATAATAATAACAAGGTGATCGATTATAATAACAAGGTAATCGATGATAATAACAAGGTTATCGATGATAATAAAAAGGTGATCGATGATAATAAAAGGTGTTCGATGATAATAAAAAGGTGTTCGATGATAATAACAAGGTTAACGATGATAATAAAAAGGTGATCGATGATAATAAAAGGTGTTCGATGATAATAAAAAGGTAATCGATGATAATAACAAGGTTATCGATGATAATAAAAAGGTGATTGATGATAATAACAAGGTGTTCGATGATAAGAACAAGGTGATCGATTACAATAACAAGGTGATCAATGATAATAACAAGGTGATCGATGATAATAACAAGGTGATCAATGATAATAACAAGGTGATTGATAATAATAACAATGAGATTGATAATAATAACAAGGTGATCGATGATAATAGCAAGGTGATCGATAATAATAACAAGGTGATCGATGATATAATAACAAGGTTATCGGATAATAAAAACAAGACATGATCGATAATAATAACAAGGTGATCGATGATAATAACAAGGTGATCGATGATAATAACAAGGTTATCGGATAATGAAAACAAGACATGATCGATAATAACATAAAGTTGATCGATAATAATAACAAGGTGAAAGATAATAATAACAAGGCATGATCGATATTAATAACAAGGCATGATCGATAATAATAACAATGCATAATCGATAATAATAAGAAGGTGATCGATAATAGTTACATGGTGATCAATAATAAAAACAAAGTGATCGATAAAAATTATAAGATGATCAATAATGGTAACAAGGGGATCGATAAAAATAAAAAGATAATCGATAGTAATAACGAGGTGATCGATAATGATAAAAAGATTATCGAAATTAATAATCCGGTTTGAAAAAGTTCTTAATTCTGATAATTATTTTATTTTTTCTTAAGCAAGAAAAGAAAGAAGACAGAACCCAAATGTCTACTTGTTAGGGTTACCAATTGTGATATTTATCAATACAGGGTCCTTTTAACCGATCTCTTTTCTCAAATTTTTAACTATTATATGTAACAAAATCGTTTGATTACAATTGTGCGTAAAGCAATGTGAGTTTTATAGGGGTATGTTTTGTATTGTATTCATCTTTTATTAAGTTTTAACAATGTTTGAATATTTATTAATAAAATAGTTGTCATTCTTGTTAAGCATTTTTTACCCTTTTATAAAACTCGTGGTGGGTGGCTGTGGAGGGTGTGGGAGAATTAAGTTTTTTTTAAACAATACATGAAATTGATTATTCATCCTTGTATAATCAATATCTTCTTGAATTTTTTAAAATTAAATTATGTAAAGTGCAAAGCAAAGTGAGAGTGTCTATATATTTAAAATTGTTTATTTTTATTTCTAAATTTTAATTACATCTTTTTCAGACGCTTATTGTTGCCATTGATGGTGAGGAAAAAAAGAAAAAAGAAAAGGTGTAACTTTTTTGGTATTTTGAAAAAGTATAAAAAATACAACTTCGTGAGTTTAAGGAAAGTTGAACCGAAAGGAAAACCCCGCGTTTAAATTCAATTAGAAGAAACCGAATGCATCTCGCCCTGGTTAGTCCAAGTTGCCTCTGTAAATAGCTGCAGCGCTCGGCCCTGAAATTGTCTTAACCTACCTCTAACTTTAAATGATAGAAATAAATTCACGTAAGGTTGAATAAAAATAGGGATTTTTGAATTTTGATATTTCAAACCTTCTTTTAACAAATCTGAATTTTCAGATTGTATTCATGCATTCAATTCTGAATATGTTCAAACACATGAAATGAAAGCTTTTAGAAAAACATTTATATTTTGCATTTTGCTCACTGAGAGAGAATAATTTCTAAATGAAAAAAACTAAATAAATTCTGAAGAAAAAAAATTGTCCATTAACAAACATAATGTTTCAATTTTCATTTACGAATCACAAAAAATAAATTATAAATTATAAATAAACACACAAAGCTCTAATCAGAAATTAAGAAACTCGGTCTCGTCAATACTTTATACTAGCGGCACTGGTGAGAATTTGAAACAGATTGTTCTTAAACTTTGCAACAAAAAACTACTGAATCCAAATTTTAATCGTGTTAGCCAGTCACTTTAATATCAGTTAGTTAGCAAGTAAGGATAATATATTAAAATGTAACAAAATGTTCTTTTCATTTTCTTTCGAATGATAATTTAAGAGTTTGTAGTCAGTGGGAGGATTAAATTTGTAACAATAAACTTGTTTAATCTAATATAAGTTGAACACTCACCTAACATTGTATCAATTCTATCAAGTAAAATTCGGGAAAATGCTTTATATAAAAATTAAAAGATAAGTTTGTCAAAACATGCTGTGGTGACTGGTGCCAGCATTTAACATGAAGGGACTGGTGTCAGCATTTAAGCAAAGTACAACAAAGTTGAAAGGAATATAAAGGGACTGTTGTCAGCATATAAGCAAAGTAAAACTAAGTTTAAAGTAACATGAAGGGACTGGTGTCAGCATTTAAGCAAAGTACAACAAAGTTGAAAGGAATATAAAGGGACTGTCGACGTAATTTCAAGTAAACTACGTGACCTTTGTCTAACCAAAACTGATTCTGACATTTTTATTATTCTATCTGAAACTTGATATTTTTCAAAAAAGGCTTGCAGATTTATTTTTTTTTTAATAGAAAAAAAAAACAATATTATTCATAAAATCGATTAGTTATGTTGAAATGAACACTCTGAGCTTAAGTTTGGTTTCAATTTAAAAGTATTAATTATGCTTAAGAATTCGGTTTTAATTTAAGAATATCAATTGCACTTAATTTCGGTTTCAAATTAAGAATATAAATTAACATAAGTTCGGTATCAACTTAAAAGTATTAATTGAAGTGTATAAATTGTAGGCTATGGTTGGTATAAACTTCTAAAGTTTAAAATGTAGGCTCTGGTTGGATTTGCCTATCTTAATGTCTTTCTGTTTCTTGTTGAACTAGTTCTTGTTCAACACTTCCATTCATCAGATACCATCTGTCTTTATTCCCCTTTAAAGGGACTGTACGTGTAATTTCATGACATCCTCGTCCCTGCAGATATAAATGGCAATGTCATGTGCACAATGAAACCCTTATTACTTTTGTTGTTTTTTTTTCTCGGTTTAAAAGTGTTTAATTCTAATAAATATTACATGTTTTCTTGCAGTAGAAGACCCCAGTTTAAAAAAGTCATTTTTTTATATTATTAAACTTTGCAATATCTATTTCATACTTTATCAAGCAAAGCTTGGAATGGAGGGTCACTAAAAATACCACTTACAGTCCCTTTTTATCTCTCTTTAATCAGTTTTTACAACAAACTTTTGATAAATGTTCAGAGTTTACAGTCCTAATTTCTAAACTGGGTCTGCTAATACAATTGTACAAAGGATTTTATTATGCAACATATTTAACGTTTAGTTATAAACCAAAGGATATATTATTTGAATATTAATTAGAAAGGTAATATACAGTCTGTAAGTGACTCTTTGTATAGAAAGTGGAAATTGTCTGATTCACAACGGACCCATCAAAACTCTCTCTAATCACGAATGAATATATATACATACCTGTAATAAATATCGTAGTAAACCCTATATTATAAACCTATAATGTATCTTGTTTGTAATCTAACTACGCTTGTAAACAATTACATAAAACCTGTATTGCAAAAACCTAACTACGCTTGTAAATAACTACGTAAACCTGTATTGCGATTAACCTAACTACGCTTGTAAATAACTATGTAAACCTGTATTGCGATTAACCTAACTACCCTTGTAAATAACTACGTAAACCTGTATTGCAAAAATCTAACTACGCTAGTAAACAACTACGTAAAAACCTGTATTGCAAAAACCTAACTACGCTTGTAAACAACTACGTAAAACTTGTAATTACGTTCATTAAATTAACCTGTACCATAGAACTCAAAATATACGTTAGTTGAACAAGAGGACAGAGTGTTAGATTGAGTTGTATCTTGAAAGATAGATACAGATTAAAGGAACCTTGAGTTTGAGATTGAGTTGTATCTGTACAATACATATTGAGGAACCTTGAGTTCGAGATTGAGTTGTATCTGTCCAATACATATTAAAGAATCTTGAGTTTGAGATTGAGTTGCATCTGTATGATACACATTGAGGAATTACTACCGACGTAATATTATTGAGGAACAATGAGTTTGAGATTGAGTTGTATCTGTACGGTACATATTGAGGAATACTACTAGCGACGTAGTTTTATTGAGGAACAATGAGTTTGAGATTGAGTTGTATCTGTACGGTACATATTGAGGAATACTACTAGCGACGTAGTATTATTGAGGAACAATGAGTTTGAGATTGAGTTGTATCTGTACGGTACATATTAACGGAAAATCGAGCATCATATCTGGACTGATACAGGCTGATTATTATAGCAGAAAATCAGCCAAGATTTGTATCTTGAAAGATACTTATTCAAGAATACAACAGCCCTGGTGCATATAGAAAATCCACTAAAGCATATTTTTTTCAGAATGCTGCAGTTTTCAACATGAAGGAAGAGCAAGGTTTTTTTTCAAATCATAACAAATATTTTTAATCACAAATAATATTAGAGAAGTCGAAGTTTGAAGAGTCCTTCCTGTATGGTAAATTGTGTAATTATATTACAAAATTTAAAAAAAACCTGACCGATAAAAAAATGTTTTTTTTGAAAAGAGATTTTGTTCATTAGTATTCTCTCTCTAAGTGCCGTTATAGATCTGACGATTAGATTTAATATATTTTTAACAATTTTTAATCTAAATTTGTTTTTACAAAATTTAAAAAGATCAATGATTTTTTTCTTTGACTGGTTTATCTTCTGTTTAGCTGGTCATACATCTGATTTAATTCTGTTATCCGCTTTTTGATCTACGCATTGATTTAATGAATAGCATGAAGCATTTGAACTATGTACGTATGGTTGAACTACTTCTTTATCAGTGATGGAAGATAATGGATGACCCTTCATACACAGATTGATCAACAACGGTACCCTTAAAACCTTTATTGAATTATTACTGTGGATTATATCGTCGTTTTCTTGGTTTAAAAGTATTTAATTCTGATAATTGCTTCATGTTTTCCTGCACTAGAAATGCGTAAGTAAATTTTTCTAGAGAAATCACAATTAAAAATAATTCAAACTTGATCAGATAAAGGTTATAATGGTACCGTTGTAAATCGGACATTGTCATCTTTGCTTAAAAGAGGTCACTTTAAATATCGCTACCAGTCCCTTTAAAAACACTATCAGATAGTCCATATCATGACAATATTTTATAGAGAAACTAAAAGCTAAGAGAGGGGGTCTCAAAGAAGTGATTCCTGGTTTCGGACAAACGAGCAAAACATTGGTAAGTTTAGTTTTAGATTTTTATAAAATTTTTATCTGGAAGAAAATTACAAAAATATCATTAATCAATAAAAATAAACATTTATTACATTTAAATAACTGGTTGTAAGCTGGCAGAATCCCTAGTGGTTGTAAGCTGGCAGAATCCCTAGTGGTTGTAAGCTGGCAGAATCCCTAGTGGTTGTAAGCTGGGAGAATCCCTAGTGGTTGTAAACTGGGATAATCCCTAGTGGTTGTAAGCTGGGAGAATCCCTAGTGGTTGTAAGCTGGGAGAATTCCTAGTGGTTGTAAGCTGGGAGAATCCCTAGTGGTTGTAAGCTGGGAGAATCCCTAGTGGTTGTAAACTGGGAGAATCCCTAGTGGTTGTAAGCTGGGAGAATCCCTAGTGGTTTTAAGCTTGGAGAATCCCTAGTGGTTGTAAGCTGGCAGAATCCCTAGTGGTTGTATTATTGATTGTTAATTTGCCGTTTGTTTAATACCTTGCATGGTAATCGTACAAAGTCAGGGGTTCAGGGAGCTTTGATTTAAAACATCCACAGTGGATATCAAGATCAAGCAATCGGGATTATGGATACATAAGTTCCAAGCTCTGTTTTTTATTCGCACATCCCTATTAAAAAATCAAAACCAAACCAAACATTTCTAATAATTTTTAGATTTTGAATTTTAAGAAAAAATTCTTAATATTTGATTAATTCTGAATACAAATATTTAAATAATTTTAACAATAATTTGAATTAAAATTGAAATACCAGAGTCTAAAACTAAGAACGAAAAGTTATCACTTAAATGTTAAGTTTCAGCTTAATTTAAACCTGAATTTTAACCCTGGATTTAAATATTAACTCGCCGAAATCGACGTGTTAAAATTTTAACCCAGGGTTAAAATCTTGAAATCCCGCATTTTCCCAAATTGTCTATTAATCATCATTAAGCTGAGAAAGCAGCATTCAACTTCACGATATATTTAAAAGTGAAAACCTTGATTGATTAAATTTCACGTTTTAGATTAGTTAATGTTTGCACGCAAACCCAAAAACGGTTGTAATTGAAAATATGATTTGTTTTCGGATATGTAAATAATTAAAAATTAAAAGACAGTTTTCTGATAAGCAATGGTTAGTGGTTAATTTATCTCTCGCGTAGATCTTTTCTCTGATTGGTTTAGATTTTTCCCGGGAAATTCAAATTTTTCTTCAGGGGTAAATTGAGAGTTTAATATTTAAGTAGCAACTCATTATTTTACAGAACTTTTAAGCTATACTTAAATGTCGCGCATTCTTTAGTTTTAGACTCTGGATACCAAGGTAAAATCTGTTTAAAACATCCACAGTGTATATTATAGATCAAGCAATTGGAATTTTGAGTATTCAACACATTCAGGATATATCTGTTTAATGATGATATTGATATCCAGGATATATCTGTTTATAGTTGATATTAATATCCAGGATATATCTATTTTGGGTTGATATTGATATCCAGGATATACCTGTTTAAGGTTGATATTGATATCTAGGATATATCTATTTAAGGTTGATATTGATATCCATGATGGGAAATCCTTCTCCTGTCTGTGCTGCAACAGTACCCAGGAGGATGATGATGAAGAACAACTGTATCCCTGAAATGCAACTAATGTTTTTTCTTGGTTTTTAATGCAATAAAATGTAAGTTTAAAGAGAGAAAAGGAATTTTGGAGCACGATTGTAGTTTTACATTCTCATAAATAAAAAATTTGCTTGTTAGAATTATTACCATTTTGGAATAATGTGCCCAATTTTAAAATTTGCCCTATTATAAAATATGCCCAATTATAAAATTTGCCGTATTATAAAATTTCCCCTTTTATAAATTTTTCCCCATTAAAAAATACAGGATGCTAAATTCTGCAACTGGAAGTGACCAATCCATGCAAGGAAGGCAACGCGTCCAAATCACTACAGTTCCCTTAAAAACTTTGCCCGATAAAATTTGAATTATAAATCAATGTTTTAAATTTAGAAAACTGATTAATTGTAAAAGTGATTTCTCCACAAAAGTGACACGCGTACGCCTACTGCAAGAAAGCTAAAGCATATAGAAATTATCAGATTTTAACACTTTTACACTTAGAAAAATGACAATATCTTCCACATTATTGAACAAATGAATGGTTACGTTTACAGTCCCTTTAACCTTAAACAGAATGGTGGGGGGGGGGGGTTGGCGCCCCCCACCCTCTTTAGTTTGTTTGTCCTAGGATTCTCATTTTTGGCACTATCACCGCGAAATGTTGTGACTTTTAATAAATAGTAATTTAAAGGATTTTTAGTTGAAAAATATTTTTTTAATTCATAGGTTAGGGTACAAGGCAAAAAAAGTCCAGTCTGTGAAAAAAATCTAAAATAGCCCATAACTCATAACTTTTTTGTAACTAAAGCTACAGTTATAAAAGCTATATTTTTGAAAAGCCCTTGAAAAATGTATGTAGATCATGTGTCACACTTTGATTTTTGTTTAAAACCCAAAAAAATATTCTTTTTATTTTTTGACCCTTTTTTAAGCATTTTTTCCACCCTCCCTATCACCCAAACTATTAAAGTTATCGGTCTATTTTTTTTTCTTCGAGCTGGCCATGAAAAATTGGGCTATGAACATGCATTTCAACCCAATACCTTTTCTCTAAGGCCTTTTTCTATGGAGGGGCGCCAACAGCCCCCCCCCCCCCCCGGCTATACAGAGATTCATTCCCCCAGCCTTTATAGGGTTAACAGCGAAATTCTAACAAATTGTTAAAAAAAATTCTGGTTCGTGCAAAAATTAACTTGCTCCATATATTCATTTATTAAAAATTCAAATTTTTTGTTCATGATTAAATGATGTGAAAGGCAGAATATTCCCAAACTTGCAAAATTATAAGCGACGGTGGAAAAACAATTTAACATAAAACTTTGAGAAATATTGCTTAAAATTAATTTCAAAGTTTCATAATTTAGTTACATATAATATCATGACCCCTTACTAAAAGTTGAATTGCCTCACCTTGCTTGGAAACTGGACATTTTTTTGAGAAAAATCTAATGTTGTTTTACTTTACTGTGTTGAGTTTTATTAGTTGATGTGTTTAAAATAGTTTTAAGCTATAAACAAATAGCCAGATAGCTTCATTTTCATAGCTTCATACATATAATGATATATTTTAAGAGAGTATGAAGGTAATTATTTCAAGGCTGGGAAAAGTAATTAATTAATTAATTATATATATATATATAGATAGATGGATAAATATTGATACTTAACATATCAGATAGATGCTATCTATCTATAAATTTGGCTTGTCTGTTTGTTTGTTTGTCTGTCTGTTTGTATCCAATAAACGTCAAAACGGCTGAACCGATCGGGCCCAAATTTTTTGTGGGACATCACGTGACAACAGGTAAGATTTATGAATGATAAAAAAATAAAAATGTGTTTTAAAGGTTTTTAATTTTGTAAAAAAAATTTAATTCTTGAAAATCCGCGAATTATTTTTTTAAATCCGCAAAAAAAATTTTTTCTTTGTTTTTAAATGTAAACAAAAAGAACATGTTCACAATTTAAATAGAAGATGGGCGCAAAGCGCCCTAAAAGCCTAGAAAGAAGGGCGCGAAGCGCCTTGAATTTCTAGTATATATATATTTACATTATATAAGGGGGAACATGAAGATAGATATAAAGTAAAAACACAGACACAAGAAAATAAAACAAAAATAGATACATGGAACTGAAACACAGATACATAAAAGGAGTCAAAACACAGACATTTATCTAAGAAATAAAACAGAAATACGTATATAAGGAAAGAAAACACAAATGCATAAAAGAAATAAATTACAGATTAAAAATAGGAAATAAAACACAGATACAAAAAAAATAAACACAGATAAAAAATAGGAAAGTGTAGCGACGAAAGGAATAAGACCAAATGAATAAGACCAAATGAATAGGATCAAATAAACTGACTGAATATATATTTATCAAAAACAGTATTTATACTAGATGCAGTATATCATAATCTAAACAATAACATGTGAAGTATGGAATATGCTGTGTACTGCATTCCAGGAATCCAGGGGCGCCACAAAAGAAAACATATTAGGAAATAAAATAGAAATGCATAAAAGAAATCTAAAACACAGGAAATAAAATATAGATACAAAATAGGAAACAAAACTCAGACAAAAAATAGGAAAGAAATCATATTAGGAAATAAAATAGAGATACATAAAAGAAAACTAAAACACAGGAAATAAAACGCAGATAAAAAATAGGCAATAAAACATAGAGCAAAAATATTAAATGAAGCATAGATTAAAAATATGAAATAAAACACAGATACAAAATGGGAAATAAAACATAAATACTTTAAAGCAAGTAAAACAAATGTGTGTCACCAGACTTGATGTTTAGGGTGTGAGATTAAGTAAAGTAACTGTCTTCATTTTATGGTGCGAATACTCTGAGCTGTACGATTTTTTTTCGATGTGTGGCTTATTTAGGGTTTAACTGTACTAGCATTCTACAATTTTTTTAAAATGTTTCGTTATTTTTAAAATTTCTGATTACTCTTGACAATCACAATTTAGTGAAGTTGTATCAAGATCCAATTTGATACTGGACACCCTGTATATTAACTTCCTATCCGATCTGTAACTTCTTGTAAACAATTTGATACTGGACACCCTGTATATTAACTTCCTATCCGATCTGTAACTTCTTGTAAACAATTTGATAATGGACACCCTGTATATTAACTTCCTATCCGATCTGTAGCTTCTTGTAAACAATTCTACAGAAAATGAGCGTAATTAAATAAACTGGTGTTAATTAAACGTTAATTACAAAACATCAATGAAAATGTAATCTTTGAACCAGACAGAATATACATTTGACCATACTGGGGTGCACTGAAAACTAAATACAAGGAGAAAAGTCAAATGTATACGACATCATTGCTACGACGTTGTGACCCCGTAGCTCCTCTTGTTTTGATTTTATCAAGTAATCGAAGATTGAGATAAGAAGATTTATCCAGTTACATGATATAAAATGTAGTAGGCTTAAAATGTTCGTGCTAAGTTGGTGTAGGCGTATCAAAAGTAGTACATGTGCAACCAAAAAAATCCGGAATGGGAAGACGACTTTTAGAGTCAAGTTTTAACTTTAAAAAGTCTAATGAGCCTGGGAAATAGTAATTGTATAGTGTTAACGCACAAATATCATTTAGTTAGTGATTTGATAAGTGTCTAGTGAAACTTTTTTCTTTGTAAAAACATCAAATACACTCAAGTATTGCTAAACATTCCAGAGTTTTCTGGTCATCACTGTTACGTATCTAGGGGGGGGGTGCAATAAGTCTTCTCTCCCCCGTTCTCTTTTATTAAGAAGTTTTAAAAACGCACGTAAACAAAGAAGAAATCCTATTCTATCTGATGACTAAAAAGGGAATAAAGTTTGGCTGCGGAGATTTGAATGGTATTTACAAGTTAACATCTGATTGGGTTAAGGATCAATGTGGGAGTAAGCTTACAATGACGAAGTAAGTTTGTTTGCGGAGATTTTTATTAAAATATACAGGATTTACCTCTGAAAGCTTCTAACGGAGATGCTGAAAACCAACACAGAGCTAAACAAACAACGAATGATGTTTTAAGTTTCTACCTGGAAATATGGTGACAGACTATGGACAACTGTAAAAAAAAGTACCAGCTGATTTAAATTAAAATTGCTATAATTTTTAAATAAATTGTTTCTGTCTATGTAAAGTTCGTTTATATTTGGTCTATTTTAAACATTTTCAAATTTTCTTTTTTATTTTCCATATTTATCCTTTACAAAAAATATACAATTTTTCCAGTTTATTTTAAAATTCTCACTTTTTGGATTAAATATGTGTAAATTGTTATAAAAAGTTGCAATCTTCTCCTCCAAACCAATAGGGAAAAGGGGGGGGGGGAGAATATTGCATCGACTCTGATTTATATTTTAAACATATATATAGTTCTATATGGTGAGAACCCTTTTTACTGATAGGCCCGCCTGGCGCGCTTGGATTCTCAACTCTTTTATGCATTAGGGTGTATGTATTTACTCTGATAATATAGAATAGTTTAAAGGTACTTCATCTTATTATTTCATAAAATGATAAACTTTGATAGAGATTAGAGTGGTAGAGTTCAGGCTCAAATACCAATTACAGTAGAGTTTAGAGAGATTGATAAGTAGAAAAAAATATTCTATAATGCAGGGGCATTTTATGAAAGAAAAAAGTTTGTTTTGAAAAAAAATACTCTTATCACACTTTTTTCACTCCCCATGTAAAGTTTCTGCTTTACAAGATTTGTAACAAATGAAAAACAACCCCATGAAATTATAAAGGGGCCAACGCAAGCTACAGACAGGAAATAGGCGCCAAGCGCTTAGGCACTGACAGGAAAATTGGCTGAGCGCCGGCATGGAAAGGTTCGAAAATTTCACAGTTGTAATCAAATGGTAAAAAGCAAAAAACAACTCTAGCAAAAATGACCTTCAAATGACTTATGAAATTCTGGCAAAAATGACATGGTTAAAATTGAGGCTAGAAAAATTACACGAGAAAATAACATAATACTCGAAAAATCTAGCATTTTCTGCGAACACATTTTCTATTAGCCTTATTCAATTTTTCAAAATGATTCATTCTTCTTAAACTTTCTGATTTGTCCCCCAAATCGTAATTTAGACCCATTGACGCAGCCTAATTTGTTGTGGGACACCCAATACCTCCAAATAATTATTCAATTAAAAAAAAACTAAAAATCTGCAACTTTCCATTATATGAAAGTTAAAAAAAAAATTTAATAAAAATCTTTCGATGTCTTCGAAGTGTGGGTTAAAATAGTTTCATCATCACATAAAAAATACATTTTTTGTATTTTATCTGCATTTAAGATATTTGTCAAACTAACAACCGTTCGATTAACTGTTCCAGATATATAAATTGTAGAATAGAAATTAGTTCAATCTGGAAGACGACATTTACAGTCTACCTACCTTCGCACCAATAAAAATTGTGTTAAATTGTGAAAAATAATGAACCAATAATGATACACTAGGGAACTCAATATATATTTCTATTAACAACGTGTACTGTTGGATCATCGACCAAATTTAATCAACTAGGTTGCTGGCGGCTCAACTAACCAACACCCCCGTTCAAATATTTACTCACTGCATGCACTCCTAATTTAAGCAGACTTTATTCTTACAGTCTTGGTTCCCCATAACTTAAAACTTGTTTCTTACTTTGTAAAATTGAGAAGTAAATAATTTTAATACTATAGTTCAGGGAGTGTTCTCGAAAAATTATACCCCTATAGGCTTACGGCGAAAAATAGCGCTTTTGATCACTACTAATCTTACTTCTATTCTGGTGTCTATAAGGAGAAAATTGTAAAAACCTACTCAAACCAAAGAACGTAGCGTGGACTTGGTACATGGATAATCATAGAAATGGGAGAACATTCATCTTAGACAAAATTAGCACAATCGGGATAGGGTTAAATCAAAAAGAAGAGTGTCGTACAGGTCATATCCCATAAATCTTACCTTCTTGTTTAGTCTAATTTGCAATGATGTACAATGCAAAAAGTGGTGTATATGTAAATATATGTATATTTGTATATATAGCTATGTATAATACAAGAAGTGGTGTATATGTAAATATATGTATATTTATATATAACGCTATGTATAATAAGAGAAGTGGTGTATATGTAAATATATGTATATTTGTATATATAGCTGTGTATAATACAAGAAGTGGTGTATATGTAAATATACGTATATTTGTATATATAGCTGTGTATAATACGAGAAGTGGTGTATACGTAAATATATGTATATTTGTATATATAGCTATGTATAATACGAGAAGTGGTGTATACGTAAATATATGTATATTTGTATATATAGCTATGTATAATACAAGAAGTTGCGTATATGTAAATATATGTATATTTGTATATATAGCTGTGTATAATACAAGAAGTGGTGTATATGTAAATATATGTATATATGTATATAAAGCTGTGTATAATACATAAGTTGTGTATATGTAAATATATGTATATTTGTATATATAGCTATGTATAAAACGAGAAGTGGTGTATATGTAAATATATGTATATTTGCATATATAGCTATGTATAATACAAGAAGGGGTGTATATGTAAATATAGTATATTTGAATATATAGCTGTGTATAATACAAGAAGTGGTGTATATGTAAATATAGTATATTTGAATATAAAGCTGTGTAAAATACAAGAAGTGATGTATATGTAAATATATGTATATTTGTATATATAGTTATGTATAATACGAGAAGTGGTGTATATGTAAATATATGTATATTTGAATATATAGCTGTGTATAATACACGAAGTGGTGTATATGTAAATATATGTATATTTGTATATATGGCTATGTATAATACGAGAAGTGGTGAATATGTACATATATTGTATATTTGTATATATAGCTATGTATAATACGAGAAGTGGCGTATACGTAAATATATGTATATTTGTATATATAGCTATGTATAATACAAGAAGTGGTGTATACATAAATATATGTATATTTGTATATACAGCTATGTATAATACAAGAAGGGGTGTATATGTAAATATAGTATATTTGTATATATAGCTGTGTGTCCAGTTTCGAGGATGCTAAATAAGGTGGGGCAACATGTCCCCCCCCCTCCAACCTCCCCGGACAATTCTTCTGCCATGCATCCTCTAGCCTCTACCAGCCCCTAGCTCCCATGTCCTCTACCATATCTTTTACTCTATCTATCTATCTATACAGTGAAAAGAAAGCGGAGAGAAAGCAAGTTCAAGTTCAGTGTAATACAACAATTAGAACACGAAACTCTTCATCAACATCATTTCTAAGATATCATAGAAAAGTTTTCTAAGATTAGGGTTCGAAAGAATGTTAACAAATTCGATGCTTGTGTTAAAAATGTTCTTAGAAAAAGTGAAATCTTCAGATATCGTTGTTAAACTTCGTAATGTTTTGAAATTAAGAATTTTAACTGCAAAATTTAGTTTGATGCAAAATTAACTTGCAAATTACTGAAATTAGTTGATGTTTTTAATTGAGAAAATAGTTAAAAGTAATCAATTTTTGGCAACTTTTAATCTAATACAAAATCTGAAACATGGTTTGGTTTGTTATTGAGCAAGATTTGATTTACCGTTGAATTTTGTCACTTAACTGCAGAGTTTGATGGTTGTTTCTTGCAATTAATTATGGCAGATGTCAAAATTGGCAGAAATTTTGTGACTTAATCATTGTTTATTTCTCCCAGCCTATTTTGCTTAAATGTTTAAGCGTACATATTTAAAACCACAAATTTACTGAAGTAAGGGGTTAAAACTTTAATCCCAAGTATAAGGTTGTATCCATTTATTAAGATAATCACTAAAATAAAATTAAATACGACTTAAAGGGACAGTAAAGGAAAAATGAAAGGGGGTATAGACTGAAAGCTAATCACTTTAGCTCTCGATCGCGACCCATGAAAGTTTTATCTGATGTTCCTATCTTGAGAAATTGATTTACAACTGTGTCAAATTTATACGAAAATTAATATATATACAATTTTGTATAAAAGTAGTGGGTTTAAATAGATCAAATTCAGCAAATAAGCAACCAATCTGAAAACGATAATATCCCCGAGAAAGCTAATTATTCCTTAGATTTACTCCAATTCTAATTTTATATTTCTTATTTCTATTTTTAATAGATTTAATTCATAATATTATTTACACGTCCGAATTGCTTGACCAGAAAATCCACCAATGACAGTGCATTAAAGTGGTCACGTGATACAGGTAGAGACACGTGATCAGTATACTGCTCTGCAATTGGTGATAGTTCTGGTCACGTGATTTAAGTTTAAGATTTTCTAAATTTTACATATATGAACTTTCGTATGATTTTAACACAGTTTTATATCAATTTCTCGAGATAGTAACATCAGATAAAACTTTCATGGGTCGCGATCAAGAGCTAATGTGATTAGCTTTCAGCCTACACCCCCTTTCATTTTTCCTTTACTGTCCCTTTAAAAGATCTATAGAGTACATTAGACATCACATGATCACACTGATTTTAAGGGACTGTGAGCGTAATTTTAAGTAATGCTTCATGCGAAGATGACAATGCCAGATTTACAACAGTACTCTTGAAACATTGATCTGATCAAAAATATGTCTCAAATTTCTGTGCATTTCTCTATTGTTTCTTATAAAACCATAACAAAAGTTAAACAGGTGAAACAAACAAAAACATGGATATCTAATTCATACTTGATCAGACAAAGCTTTTCAGGGTACCGATGTAAATCGAAATTGCCATCTTTGCATTGAATATCAATTGATATTACGCCTACAGTTCTTTAATAGTTCGGTCCTTATTATATCAAGCCGGGGCATTATATTACAATTCAACCTTAAAGATATATCAAGCCGGGGCATTATACTACAATTCAACCTTAAAGATATATCAAGCCGGGGCATTATATTACAATTCAACCTTCAAGATATTCGTCCTTTCAGAGATTGCTAGCGTAATTTCAAGCACCACTTAATGAAAAGATGGCAATGCATTATTGAAACCTTTATCAGCTAAATGACTTAATATATTGAAAAGTCAGAAAATTTCAACAGCCTCAGACCAATACTCTTTGAGTTATGTAAAAAAAACTACAGGGGGGGGTCAAATTGACCCCCCCACCAAGCAGGAATAGGGTTAAAAACTAAAGCTAACAACAAGTGCTTTATATAGTACTAAAATGTTCAGTACATTATAAGGGTTACAGCAAAGAAAGAGTGAGTAAGAGCGGTAAAATCAAAGCCCAGTTTGAAGTCAGTTTAAATATTTTTGTTCACCTATTTTTCTAGAAGAATGACTAGTGAATGAGAATGAGTCGAACGGGTCGAAATATCTCCCGGCAGGTCTCTTTAGATCGACCTCTGTTAGATCGACCTCCGTTAGCTGAGAGACAGCCTCCAGTTCCTAATCATCAGCTAAGACAAGGGTATTCTATATTAATCTCCGTTTTTAAAACACAGTTAAAATTACAAAACTTGTTATTTTTTTCTTATAAATCCTATTGAACAGAAAAATAAGAATAAGATCCTGAAAATAAGAAATCATCAAAACTTTCAAGAAGTATTAAAATTTACAAAATTAATAGTTCAAAACATTTGATTTCCTACGATGAGAATAAAAAATCATAATAAGAATAGAAAGTCATCTTCCAATTCCAAAATTTTCTGTTTCTCAATGTAATAGAATATACGCCAAATTCTAACCCTGAAAGAAGAGGGTGTCCCACGAATAGTTTTGAAAGTCTTCTTATACACGAATGGGAGGGTAAAGGCATTTTTCAGCCTTCTAAAAATCTGGTTTAAAAAATAGTCACTAAAAATTTCAAAAAAGCATTTTAATGATTTATATAATTTGTATTAAATTTTTCAGGCCGCCACCAGATCGATTGATGCACCGGAAACTACCAGACCGACAACCCCCTTTACCAGACCGACAAACTCACGTACCAGACCGACCACCACATGTACCAGACCGACAAACTCACGTACCAGACCGACCACCACATGTACCAGACCGACAAACTCACGTACCAGACCGACCACCACATGTACCAGACCGGCAAGGTGGACATCCATGTGAGCGAAGGTCCCGGGGTGGTGGAGCTCAAGCACAGACTGTTCACGGAGGTGGTTTAGAATCCCGGGGAGATGGAGGTGGTCTAGGGTCACCAAATCGTCGCTCTCACCCTTGCGCTTCTCCCGAAAGAAGGAATATTTATCAATTTTATCCAAATTTTGATCACAATTGTGCGTAAAATCAAAACTAGAGGACCTACGAGATCATAACGTCACTATTTATAAAGTCATGCCTCTGTAAATCTGAGATAAATAAAACTTCAAATTCTCAGATTGTAATATCAAAGGTCTACGACATTGGTTACTGAAGATCTATGGATTAGCAAAGATTTGAGTTCCTTTGACATTTTGATTTACTTAATTGATAATATTATGATTCAGAGAACCTCGAAGTAGATCACAAGGACCCGCCAGGTAAATAAGGAAGATACAGGGAGTCTCAATAAACATAGAAGTTGAGTGACGATTTTGAGATCGTTGATATTTTTATTGCTTTCGGTTGTATTTTCCCAAGTGGCAACTTTCAAAATGTAAAATTTCTCAAACGGCAACTACCCAAGTATGTCATAGCCACAAAGCTCACTTCTTAGCCTGTTCTAGTCGTACCGCTTGGTCCCCTAACCCATCATAGCCGCAACGCTTGGCCCCCATTGAAGTCTGCAACGCCTCAGAAGGTCTATCCTAACCTTTGGGAAGTTGCCGCTTGGGAAATTGCACATTTGTGCCGTTGCCACTTTGGAAATTGTCACTTGGACTGTCGCACTTGGGAAAATGCATTCACTTAACACCATATGATGACTTATAAATACAAGTATTTTTGGGACACCCGGACAGAGAAACACCCGATTTTTGTATACAAAAAGTATTCTAAAGTTTCCAAATGGATCAAAAACAGCTAGTTTCTGATAGATTCCGTCTAGAAATGCAGTAATATACTTTTCTGTAACAAAGGCAAGGAATTTCCTAATGTGTTTTTCTTGACGCAGGGGTGCATAATACATATTTCGGAAATTAAACTTTCAATTTTAGCGCTTTTCCCTCTATATTTCTTCAACCAATCAAATCCAACAATGCACTTTGTTGAAAATGTTTTTTGCTTAAAATTGATATTTTTTTTTTATTTGGTCAGTCTCCTTACTGTAAGACATTAACTTCCAGCATACGAAACTTTATCGAAAAAATTTTAAAAATCGCGAAAATTTTCTTTCGTATTTTGTACATTTTTTGGCGAAATTTTGCATTTCTTCGCGAAAGGAAGCGAAAACGAAAATTTTCGCGAAACTATTTCCCATTTTAATGGAAACACTACTCGTTCATTCATATTTTTATTCACCTACATGATATATTATAAATAAGCAATCAAAATTTACTATACAGTTTGGACCCGTCTAACCTGGGTAGGTTGTTTTGAGTGGTTGACCCTTAGTTAGTTATAATGATAATGAATATAATTGGTCACACACATCAAATTATGTTTTTGGATTGGAGTTGATTGGAAGGTATAGGAGATCAGTTAATCTGTGGCAGGGTGAGATCAGAGGGGTTAATGTAGAGATAAATTAAGATAAGTAAAGGATAGTGGATACACAAAAACAAATAAGTTAATAAAAAAAAAATTTTTTATTTTTTTTTATATATAATATACACACATGATATACACCTAGGTTTTTCGCAGTTCAACCTCTCATAATTCTCAAGATAAATACTGATTATTCTTTGTTTAAATATTTTTGCAGATTTAGTTTCTTTAGGGTCATTTCAATTGTATTCGACAATTTAGGAAACATTGCGAACGTAATGCTTTCTAGACTTTTGTTTAAAACTCTAGTCCAAGATGTTCTTTAACCCTAAATAGTTTTTTTGCCCTAGCACTTTCATTTTTGACACTTTCACTGTGAATAGAAATTTAAAGTTTAGCTCATAACTTTTTTACGACTAAAGCTACAGATCTAAAAACTATATTTTTCAAAAGCCCTTGACAAATGGATGTAGAAACATGTGTCACACTTTGATATTTGTTTAAATTTAAAAAATATTACTTTTTTAATTTTTTTGGCACTTTTTTTCAACCTTCCAAAACACCCAAACTATAAAAGTTATCGATCTTAATTTTTTTCAATAAGCTTGAAATTATAAGATAAGAAGATGAAAGAAGAAGCCCAACAAATGATAACTTAAACTTTTCTCCCAGAATTTTGCATAATCAAAATATTTTAAAATTTAGATTTTATAACTGTAAAATAAAGTTTATGTTTTGGCTTACAAGGGGTTTAATGAACTAAAAGTCTTATCACAGGTTAAAAAAAAAACAAGTTATAGGATTTTTTTTAAAAACTACGTTGTGAATCATTGATAGCATGTTTTGAATAAAGTGTTACTGAATCCTACGTTAAAAATCCTTTGAATTAACAAACAAGGATCCTCAATGCAAAGATGGCAATTCCCGATTCACAACGGTACCCTTGAAACCTTTATCTGATCACTAATAGGGGAAGATATTGTTTTTCTTAGGTTGGAAACTCTTAAATTTTAATAGCTCCTATATGTTGACATGCATGAGAAATGCGCAAGTCAATTTTGTAGAGAAACCACAATAGAAGATAATCAGTTTTCTAAATTAAAAACATTGATATCTAAATCAAACTTGTTCGGAAAAAGCTTTTAAGGCCTGGGTACCATTGTGAATCAATACGTTTTAAAACAACCAAAACTAAAAAATGCTATCTAAAATTAAACTCTTGAATTTCTAGGGAAGCTCCAGTCCGAAGGGTTCGATCTATAGGTCCTCCTCCCCTTCCCTCCAACCATCCTACAACCTCCAACCACCCAGGAGGTGCTCACACTCATAGTAATCAAATCCTTGATCGTGGTTTCGACCGATTTGGTCAAAATTCGGAACGATTCGGTCAAAGTTCGGAACGACTTTCCGCCGGCGGAGATAGGTTCGGAGTTGCTGAGGATGCTCTGGTTCGCGCCATGCATAAACAACAAGAGGACGGGTTTATAAGGTAAACATTACTCAATGAAGCTTTATGCTTAAAGGGACAGATAGCGTAATTTAAACTGACCGTTGAAACTTTAATCTGCTTAAAAATAACTTAAAAAGTGTTTATTTTAAAGGTACCTTTGTAAATCGGGCATTGTTATCTTTACATGAACATTGTACATGGAGGGTCACTTAAAATTACGCTTGCAGTCACTTTACGGGGGGGGGGGGGGGAATTTATGCTTGATCAATATTCATACACTACATTTTCGAGGCTTTTTTTTTAATTTGAACTGAACATAAATCGTCAAACATGGCCGATTTAAAAGTATTTGTAATATGTCTTGTGCGGCAGAAGTACATGGTTCACAAAAAAACAACTTCTTATATGTTTTAGTTTCTTGAAATTCCTGAAAATTCAAGATAACAGTTAATAGGGCATGAACCTACAGGAATAAATTAGTAATTACACATTTATTCCAAATCATTTACAATCTGATAAATCTGATTTTAAACTTGTGAACCAATAAAATTAAACAAATTTGAAGTTTCTTTGAAATTGAATACAAAATATTTTATTGTTGTTATGTAATTATACAGTAGAAATCTAATAGTAGAATTGGAATATTTCATAAAATACTGTAAAATAGTATAAACCATTGATATTTCAAACGCAGATTTTTAAATCCAACAGAATTCATAGTGCAGAATTGTTAAATAGGAAAGGAACCACCCAAAAAGGGGGATCAATATTCTAGTAGTCATCAAGTCACGCACCAATAAAAGAACAAAGTAGTTGAACATTTATATTGAAAGTGAAACAAATACTAAACTAAACTAAACTAAACTAAAGGTTTTCCTCTTTTTGGCTGGATACCTCCTTTGGCTAGATACCTCCTTTAAGTATCCCCTCCAGTAACATATCCCCTCCAGTAACATATCTCCTCCGGCAATATATCTCTCCCGGCAACATATCTCCTCCAGCATCATGTTGTTTTCCCACAGCTCCGATCCAACCAAGCAGTTTCCATTCCTGTGGACTGACTGCTTCTTAGGTTGTCCATCCTTCCACTGTGGGGAGTTGGCAAAAGTCTTCATCCTCTCCTTGTGAGAGCTGGTGCACAACTAAACTTATTCTTTGTTAGGTCTCCTTTTATATCCTGTGATCCTTGTCTTATCAACACATCCTTATCGTGTTTGGCAAGCTAGAGTATCTAGATAAGGCGGAGGAGGGGGTCTACCCAACCTCTTAGGATGAGGTAGGGGGTGGAGGTTACAATAGCTAAGGTCTATTATATCAGGTTGCAAATATTTAGTTTATTTAAAGACAGATTTCGTTTATGGTATATGTTGATTGATTTATGATTTCTAATTAAAATTGTAAATCATCAATTGTTATAGTTATTTTTTGTAATAATAGTGTTGTCAATGGAAATAATACAGAGAATTAAAATACTTTTTATTTCTGTGAATATTATTTTTTGTATTATACTCTTGGGAACTTATATGTTGTTTGTTTGGCAATAGTGCAATACAACTATAATGGTTGACTGTAAAACAAACAAACAAACATAAATAATGTACTGTATTATTTTTTAAAGTGCTATTACTTATATTTACTGTGGTCCAAAAAATAATGTGGAATACAAAGTAGATTTAGGAGAAGAATGGATATAGAAATATCCCGGGCAGCTGTAGTACATTTGAATTTCCGAGCCGGGTCAACAGTTTGTACTATATCGCCCGGACATTGGGTAAATAAAGCAGACACTCAATAAAGCAGCCGATGCAACTATGTTAACGCGGTCAGACTTTAGGTTGAATTTACTAATACTAAAGGGTCAGAGGTGTGTGAAATATATGTTTAGGAGATGTACATAGATATAGAAGATATATTTAGGAGGAGTATGGATATAGAAGAATATGTTTAGGAGAAATATGGATATAGAAATAAATATGTTTAGAAGATGTAACATAGATATAGAATAATATGTTTAGGAGAAATATGGATTTAGAAATATATATATTTAGAAGATGTACATAGATATAGAAGATATTTTAAGGAGAAGTGTGGATATAGAAGAATATGTTTAAGAGAAGATGGATATAGAAGAATATATTTAGGAGAAGTATGGATATAGAAGAATTTGTTAAGGAGAAGTATGACTGGATATAGAAGTATGTGTTTAGGAGAAGTATGAGTTGATATAGAAGTATATGTCTAGGAGAAGTATGAGTTGATATAGAAGTATATGTTTAGGAGAAGTATGACTGGATATAGAAGTATATGTTTAGGAGAAGTATGACTGGATATAGAAGAATAGATCCAGAATCTGCTCTACAGCGGGAAGTTGAAGAACTACGAACTAGAACTAGTCAGATGGAGAAAACTATGAGGTATAATGAGTACTAATCTTTTTTATGTACAGAGCTGAAAACTTTAGAATGGTGGATATCGAAATCAATGCTTGATCTCCTCATTTTCTTAATCTTCAGATTAAATATTGCTTGTTTTCCTCTTGTTATTAATCTCCAGGTAAATTAACCGATCGGGATTAAGGATATCCCATTCTAAAGTTTTCAGCTCTGTTCAAATAATTTGTATAATCTGCTTGTATATATCCTTTTTATGTATATAAAGTCCAAATCACGATAATAAACAGTACATATCAGCTTTATATACAGTACATGAATGTACAGTCTAAATAATAGTTAAAGAGGCTGTACGAATAATTTAAAGTAACCCTTAATGCAAAGATGACAATGCCCGATTGACAACGGTACACTTGATACCTTAATCTGATAAATCATTTTTTAGAGAAACCACAATTAAAAATAATCAGTTTTCAAAATTGTAAACATTGATATCTTTATCATACATCATTGATCAGAAAATGTAATTTTTGTGAAGCTTGCATTAAGTCATCTTTGCCAAAGTGAATAAATAAATAAATAGTACTTTTCACTTTGCATCTTTGCATGGAGAAGTACTGCAGACTACAGTCCATATTACTACATATACAATACATCTTATTTTAATTTACAGTACAATGTTCCTCGGATACACGTTAATTTTGCTGTTCTGCTGGACTTCACAAATATAGTGAAATACAGTTTTAGCTGGAGTACCCGGCGTTGCCCGTGAAACATGAAAAGAATCGAATTAAAAAATTATTTTAAAAAAAAATCGATGATTGAAAAAAGCCATGGGTTCCCTAAAAAAAAGGTCAGCCAATTTTTTCCAGCCGTTTCGCCAGATAGAGCTAACATATATATATATATATATATAGAGCAAAGAAATATATTACAATTCAAGTTGATTTAAATTTGTTATATAAAGAATTTTATATAAACTATTTTCTTCTCTAATTTACTATTACTGCAGGTGTGACATAAAAACCTAATTTGATTATATCAAGACAAGGACATAGACATTATTTTTACATTTTTTAATGTAAGCTAAGAACAAGAATATAGATCAAACTACGCCAATTCGTCACAAGTAGACAAGGGAAAATTGGGAGCAAAAACTAGAACGTCAATATTAAAATTCAAAGTTTTTTATTTTTCATCTAAAACCCATCCGCAAACCAAAAAGTACATAATAAATGAGAAAAGGCAAAAATGTTTAATTGGTCAAATTGTGATCTAAAGTCACATATTGGTGGGTAAAGGACCGAAATATGAAATCAGCGTTAAACATTTTTTGTCCTAAAATCATAAAACTTTTTTCCGAAAATAAACTTTTGGTTGGAAAGCTAGAGGTTCGTGTCTACATCAATTTTCATTCTATTTGATTATACAAGAATCTGAATACATATTGTTCTTGATCTAATTAAGAAAAAATCCAAATATATAAACATTTTTAAAAGACTAAAATTAGAATATAAATTTACTTTAGTTTCCCTGCAGGGAGAAGTAAATTAAAAGGGTCCAAAGCAATAAATATAAAGTATCTGAAGGCAACAAAACAACTATAATAAACTAATTTTAAAGAACATGTATACTTTTTTTAACAAACAATTACATACTTAATGGTTTTAAGCAACAAATTCACTTATTTAAAAAAACTTGAAACAACAAAAAGATAAAGTGTTTGCGAATTAACAAATAGTTTACGTTACATTGAAAATGTTTTATTGTAAGGATAACCATATATTTTACATCGTTATTCTTATTTTTCAATATTAAAGGAGTCATATTTATTTATAGGATAATGCTTAGTTTGATTCTAAGGTTTTTGAACACAAAGTTTATTGCGGTTATGAATATAATATGATTTATATAATATAATACCTGTTACCTACTGGGCCTCAAATCATAAATCCAAATTATGCAGTCAAGAAAAATAAAATAAAACTTATATTTTTCATTTCTACAATTACTGCACCAAAACACATCTAAATCCTTAAAGCTTTCTCTGATGTTTAATTCCAACGTGGTTTTCAATTCGAATGTACATATTTATATTATTTATATTCTGCCACTTCTAAAAAGTAACTGCAGTTAATATTCCTAAAAATATAAATTTTTTTATAAAATAATTCATAAATTAATTTTCCTAGAAATATACAAATAGTTTGCTAGCAAAGTGTTTAACAATTAAAATTGTTTCTGATACAGGGATATGAAAGGACACTTGAAAATACGCTTACAGCCCCTTTAATGATTTGAAAAGGGTATCAGTCAGATTTTTGAGTTAGAAACAAAACCATATTCTCTAATAATGCCATTTTCCCCAGTTGTTTTTAGGCTATAAGAATAACATTTTTTTTTCTCTTAGGTGGTGGAGTGATTGTACAGCAAACTGGAGGGAAAAGTGGACAAAGGTTAGTTATAGATAATTTTTAAATATGTACAGGGTGTATCAACAAACATGGAAATTAAGTGACCACTTCAAAATCGTCTTCGATTTCCGATAGTTATGAAATGAAAAATGAGTTTACAAAATAAAGATTGAGCTTTTTAAAATGCGCTCTGTCTTCTATTTGTCTTTAAATTGACGGAGATATTAAACATTTTAAAGATTTCATTGTTGTTTAAAATATTAGAATCTGGACAAATTTTTTAATATCTCAAATTTAAAGGTTCAAAAGGTTCCAAATTTTTGATGTGGTATTCCCAAGATTAGTTCAGTTAAAATTATAAACTTTTTTAATTGGAATGCTTCAAAATGTTATTCACTTAATAATGCCAAACGGAAAAAAAGGGTTCAAAAGTCGTCACTCAATTCCCATGTTTATTGGAACACTCTGTGTGAGTATTATTTTTATTTAAAACAAGTGAAATCTGACACGTAAAACAGTTAGTTCTTCACGAATGTAATGCTTAAAAGAAATTGTCTATAATTATCAAAAGAAAAAATCAAAGTAATTATTTTACAATGTCAGAATCTTTTTAATCTATTAATTTTAATCCATCAAAAAAAAAAAATCCGGACCAAAAAATATAACGCAAAAAAGCTTATTAGTTGAAATGACAAGTTTACAATTTCTTTTGAGCAACCTGAACCCACTCACGATGAGTTCACAAAAGAAAGTTGTCTGTTTTCCAATGAAAAAGGTTGTCTGTTTTCCAATAAAAAAGGTTGTCTGTTTTCCAATGAAAAAAGTTGTCTGTTTTAAAATAAAAAAGGTTGTCTGTTTTCCAATAAAAAAGGTTGTCTGTTTTCCAATAAAAAGGTTGTCTGTTTTCCAATAAAAAAGTTTGTCTGTTTTCCAAAAAAAAAAAAGGTTGTCTGTTTTCCAATAAAAAAAGGTTGTCTGTTTTCCAATAAAAAGGTTGTTTGTTTTCCAATAAAAAAAGGTTTTCTGTTTTCCAATAAAAAAGTTTGTCTGTTTTCCAATAAAAAAAGGTTGCCTGTTTTTCAATAAAAAAGGTTGTCTGTTTTCCAATAAAAATTGGTCGTCTGTTTTCCAATAAAAAAGGTTGTCTGTTTTCCAGTAAAAAGGTTGTTTGTTTTCCAATAAGAAAAGGTTGTTTGTCTGTTTTCCAATAAAAAAGTTTGTCTGTTTTCCAAAAAAAAAAGGTTGTCTGTTTTCCAATAAAAAAGGTTGTCTGTTTTCCAATAAAAATAGGTTGTCTGTTTTCCAGTAAAAAAAGGTTGTCTGTTTTCCAATAAAAAAAGGTTGTCTGTTTTCCATTAAAAAGGTTGTTTGTTTTCCAATAAAAAAAAGGTTGTCTGTTTTCCAATAAAAAAGTTTGTCTGTTTTCCAATAAAAAAAAGGTTGTCTGTTTTCCAATAAAAAAGTTTGTCTGTTTTCCAATAAAAAAAAAGGTTGTCTGTTTTCCAATAAAAAAGGTTGCCTGTTTTCCAATAAAAATAGGTTGTCTGTTTTCAAATAAAAAAGGTTGTGTGTTTTCCAATAAAAAAGGTTGTCTGTTTTCCAGTAAAAAGGTTGTTTGTTTTCCAATAAAAAAAGGCTCCCGCCACGAAATAAATTAAGTATACACATCTGAGAAACATGTTATTGGCCCGAAATTTTTTTACATATTTATTTATAATTTGTTGATAAAGAAAAATTCTGATTTGCTTCATCTTCTTGTCATCGTTTTTATCTTCCTCTTTTTTTCTTTTCCTTCTGTTGACTGTCCCTGATTCTGATAATTTTGAAAAAAAAGGAAAATTTGTGGAAACCTTATTTTTGGGACACTCTGCTCATTGTAATTATTTGAGTGTATTCTGGTTTTCAGTATTGCTGTATCTTCAGTTTTCTTGTTGACTCAGTTGGCATATTTATTGCTGATTTAGGCTCGGGCAGGTGGGATTTTAGGGGGGCCATTGTTGCTTTGATTTCCTTCATTCTGTACTTTGAGTTTTATGTCCAAATCCTAGTTCCGTCCAGTGGTCTTAAAGATGGATCCAACAACACTAAGAAATTAATTTCAAATGTTAAATGAGACAAACAAAAATTGGAAATTTGGAGTAGGTAGGGAGGAACTCCCACTAAGGAAGGAACCCTGTTTTTCTCCCGGATTTATGCTCTTTTCGAGTTTTCTGCGGCATTTTAGGATTGCCCATTGGAGTTGCACGGGCACCACAATACAAAATTGGGAGTTGTTGGCTATGTGGCTCCAGGATGTGGCATTTTCGACATCCTGGAGCCACAATTCCATGCACGTACAAGTAACCTTCCAATTCCATGCAAAGATGTCAATGCCCGATTTAAATTTATGAATAAGATATGTTTTTTGTTTCTTTAAACTATTTATTTTGATTTAAGGTTTCTCGCGCATTTCTTGCTTTCAAGAAGCTATGGAAAAATTATCGAATTTTAAACTTTTCGAGTCAAAAAAACGATGGCATTTTCCACATTTTTGATCAGATCAATTGGTTTAAAGATATACCATTGAAATTCGGTTGCCATCTTTCCGTGGAGGGTCAAAAAAACGATGGCATCTTCCACATTTTTGATCAGATCAATTGGTTTAAAGATATACCATTGAAATTCGGTTGCCATCTTTCGGTGGAGGGTCACTTGACATTACACTTACACTTTGTAATCGTACATGGGCAGTCCAGACAAAATTAGCTATTATCAAAAATGACAGTTACACTCCCTTTAAGGTTCGGGCAGAAAAGAATCGTGTGGTTGAGGAGAACAGAAGTATTCTTAGGGAAATGGATAGAGCACTTCAAGAGAGGGATAGACTCAGGTTATTCTATTATTTTATAAGTTATTATTTTAATAATATGTACATAAAATAAATCAAAATTAATTATTTGTTAAAAAAAAGATACTAATAATGAAAACTTAATAAAAATGATAAAATTAAATTACGTGGAATAAATTTATCAATATCAAGATTAAAAAAATCAAAAGTGATTGAAATTATATTAAAGATTATTTTTTTTTTCAGAAATCCAATAAGTCTTTATAAACTCCTGAATTTGTTTTTTCAATCCTATTGATAAAATGTAAAAAATAAATATAAATAAACGAAAAAACGGCTTTTCAACATAGAACTTTAATTTTCAATTTTTTTAAGGAGATTTCCCGAATTGGAAATTTGATTTAATTAGGTTGTCAAGGGTGATGTTGTGAATCGGAAATTGCTATCTTTGTATTGACATAAGGGTCACTTAAAATAACGCTTACAGTCTCTTTAATTTAATATTTTGTTGAAATTAGGCAGGAAAATGAATTGTTGAAGATTGAAGTACTTGCTCTGAGATCTAGTATATCTGATTCTAGGAATGGAAAATATGCGGTAAAGCTCTATCTTCCTTCATCCTTAATTGTATAATTCTTACATCTTTGCAACCTGATATTGTAAACCTTTCAAACTATAAATTCTACTTAATCAAATAGTCAAAGTTAGAAATATCAAAAAACTACAACATTAAATTGCAAAGATATAACCCAGCGAACCAAAGTCGACTTTAACTCGACTTTTATCAAAAGTCGAGTTATATCAGATTTTAAGTCGAGTTATATCAGATTTTAAGTCGAGTTATATCAGATTTTAAGTCGAGTTATATCAGATTTTAAGTCGACTTTAAAGTGAACTTTTTTTAAGATTAGTTTAGACTAGTATTCATACACTAGTTCTGTTCGCTAGGAAGGAGTTGTTATAGTTAATGTTTTCAAATTGATTTTCTAAAAAATATCGTTGTGCAAAATCATATTTCGCAAAAACACATTTTAATAAAATAAAATTAATTATAAAACAATAGTTAAAGTTTTGAGTTTAATTATTGAGCGCATTTACAAATGAAATTTTACCAACTATCTATTTTAAGCCAGGAAAACGACGATATCGTTCATTCATATTTCTTCCTTTATGAAGTGTTTTTATGTATTTCAGAGATCTGATGATACAATTGATAGAAACTTTGGAATGATAAATAACTTTCTCAGTTCTCTCGACTATACCAGGTAGGGTTAAAGCGAGGAAAGAGAGTAAAAACTTGAGAAGCAAGATTTCTAGAGTTTCTCTAAATCAATTTATAAACTTTTATTTCCAAGACCCGAAGAACTGGGAATGACTGGCAATGTATTGAAGTTGAACTGAGAATGTAGCATTGTGGAGAAATTTTATATTATATATATTTATAAAATTATATATCATTAAAACGTTTAAGATTTCTCTAATGAATCCTAAAAAACTTCTCCAAATACTACAGTCTCAGTTCAACTACCGTACATTGCCGGTAGCACCCTTGAATGCAAAAGATATTTTTAAATGAAAATTGAAAGAACGACGACCTAGATGTTAACTTTTTTTTCTATTATATCTCTCAAATATTTGAATTTATTCCTAGCCCAGTATCATATACGACTTCTGCACGAACTACACAGATTTAGTTGTTTTCATTTCTTACGTTAATGTTGTTTTTTATACTTTCTGTCGTATTTTTTTATAGTATCTTGGGTTGGAACAAAAATGGAGAATCAATATATCAAAAACTATATTATACTTTACTTAATCAAGAACAATAAAGATATTGTTTTATAATTAAAGTGATAAAACGTGTTTTTAAACTTAAAAACTAAAGCCATGCGCAACTGCCGTGGTTTTTCTAACTTCGTAAACCTTACATATTTCAAATTATGATTTCTGTTGAATAATCTGAGTTTGAAAAATCAAAATTTAACCCCATGATGTTGCAAAGGTTTAGGTATTTGTGGCAAGGACTAATTCCTTAATTGTTGACTTTTTGATCCTTGAAAAAAATGTCCAACAAATATTCTTAATTATAGTTTTTGTTTCAATTAAACTTTGAAATTACTTTTTATTTAACCCTATCTCTGCTGGGGTACTTGAAAACCAGGATACGCTGGGGGGGGGTCAATTTGACCCCCCCCCCTCTAAATCCCATGTTTGATGTCCAAATATGACCAATGATACATTATTGGAAAGCTCTTGTGCTCTACTTTTAGAATCTGCAAAAAAATTAGCAAATTTGCAAAAACTGAATTTTTTATCGCAAAATCCAGTTATATAGTAAAAATGTTTGCAAAAAATTTTTTTTCCAAAAAATGAAACATTATACATTTTTGAAAAGCCCTTGACCATGCCATTTCAAATATGCAAATATTTTTGCAAAATTTTAAATAACCTGATTTTTAATCAAGAAAAACTAAAAATGTGCAAATTTACTTTGACAGGTCGTTTGCAAAAAATTTGCAATTTTTTTTTCGCAAAAATTGTGCAATTCGTTTCCTTATGTCAAAGGCTTTCCAAAAAGCTAAATTTTATCAAAATCTGACAAGTGGAAGTGGGTCAAAACAAAGATTTAGTTTGTTACAGGAAAAAGCAGTCATTCAGGCAGTGTGCCTGAGGACTCAGGCAGCTAGTATTAAAGCCCGGTTTTAGGCCTGAAGGGAGGGCTTTGGGTATGTAGGAAAAGTCAGAAAATTTCAACAGCCTCAGACCAATACTTTTTGAGTTATGTAAAAAAAACTACAGGGGGGGGGGTCAAATTGACCCCCCCCCCAGCGGGAATAGGGTTAATATTTCCACTGTATTTTTTTTTCCAATTACAAATTATAAATTGAAACGAAGTAATCTATATATAAATTTGGCTTGTCTGTTTGTTTGTTTGTTTGTTTGTATCCAATAAACGTCAAAACGGCTGAACCGATCGGGCCCAAATTTTTTGTGGGACATCTAGGGAGCCCAGGGAAGGTTTATGAATCATCAAAATTTCAAATATTTGTCTCTATCAAAATTCGATCGTCATTAAATTTTTTAAAATTTTGAAAATCCGCGAAATTTTTTGTAAAAATCCGCAAATTATTTTTGTTTAGTTTTACGATGTACACAAAGAGAACATGTTCACAATTAATTTAGGAGATGGGCGCGAAGCGCCCTCTAAGGCTAGAAAGAAGGGCGCGAAGCGCCTTGAATTTCTAGTATATTATAAAAGTTAATTATACACACTAAACATATTATTTTCAATGAACAATATAAAATATAAAATAAAGAATAAAGGTTACCTGAAACATATTTATAACAATACATTTTAATTCTTAAAACCACAGAAATAAAAAAACCGTCAGACTATTTGTTGTTTTTAATGACATGATAAGAAAGAAGTCAATGATCTTTAATATTTTTTATGTTTTTCTTCTTTCTCTCAAAGATGTTAAGAATCCTATAAAAGGACTGTAAGCGTAAATTTAAGTGAAATTCCATGTGATAAATGGCAATGCCCGATTTACAATGGTTTCCCTGTAAAGCTTTGTCTGATCAAATATGAGTTAGATATCTTTGTTTATAATTTGAAAACTGATTATTAATCCATGGGTTTTCTACGACAGAATTAAACACTTAAAGAACCTATAATAATCATAATACTTTCCACATTTTTGATCAGATAAAGGTTTCAAGGGTACAATTGTGATGTAGGCATTGTAATCTTTGATAGAAAATTTACTTGAAATTACACTTACAGTAGAAGTATACAATACCATTTAGTTTATAGCGCCGATTTAATTGGATTTATCTCTAATTGGATAATGAGATAGATAGAAAGATAGATGTTACCGCCATACTTTTTCTATTGGTTCAGAATAGACTCGGCATACATGAGTTTACATTGCCTTTAAAGTATTTTTTTGTTATACTTTTCGTCGTATTATTTTCAACTACAAGTCAAATATTTAGATTTGATTCTGATTGTAACGGTCACTCCATAGGATCACAATCAATCAATCAATCAGGTAAATTAATTTACTACTTTGAAAAATTAAATCTTTTAAAAAGTAGAAAATTTAGGTTGTTTTGAGATATCTTTCATTGAAAGAACTGTTAAAATTAATGAATTGGTTGATAAAGATTAAGATTGATTAAGAATACAAAAAGAAATCATCAATTTTTGTTGATTCATAAACTTTTTACTGGAAAAATGGTATTAGTTAAAAACATGAAAGTTCGATGCAAACGAGCAAAGATGAACTGTGTTATGAATTAAAGGATTTGTGCAGTTGTAATAAAATTTTTTTTTGTGATTTCAAAAGCAGCTGTTCTCTGCTTAGTTCGACTGTATGGATCCTATGATTATCTTGTTTAGTTCGACTGTATGGATCCTATGATTATCTTGTTTAGTTCGACTGTATAGTTCCTATGATTATCTTGTTTAATTCGACTGTATGGATCCTATGATTATATTGTTTAGTTCGACTGTANTGTTTCCAAATAAAAAAGGTTGTCTGTTTTCCAATAAAAAAGGTTGTCTGTTTTCCAATAAAAAAAGTTGTCTGTTTTCCAATAAAAAAGATTGTCTGTTTTCATAAAAAAAGGTTGTCTGTTTTTCAATAAAAAAAAGTTTTCTGTTTTCCATTAAAAAAGGTTGTCTGTTATCCAATAAAAAAGGTTGTCTGTTTTCCAATGAAAAAGATTGTCTGTTTTCCAATGAAAAAGATTGTCTGTTTTCCAATTAAAAAGGTTGTCTGTTTTCCAATAAAAAAGGTTGTCTGTTTTTCAATAAAAAAAGTTTTCTGTTTTCCAATGAAAAAAGGTTGTCTGTTTTCCAAATGATGTTTTTTTCCATTAAAAAAGGTTGTCTGTTTTACAATAAAAAAGGTTGTCTGTTTTCCAATAAAAAAGGTTGTCTGTTTTTCAATAAAAAAAGTTTTCTGTTTTCCAATGAAAAAAGGTTGTCTGTTTTCCAATAAAAAATGATGTTTTTTTCCATTAAAAAAGGTTGTCTGTTTTACAATAAAAAAGGTTGTCTGTTTTCCAATAAAAAAGTTTGTCTGTTTTCCAGTAAAAAAGGTTGTCATTTATCCAATAAAAAAGGTTGTCTGTTTTCCAATAAAAAAGGTTGTCTTTTTCCAATAAAAAAGGTTGTCTGTTTTCCAATAAAAAAGTTTGTCTGTTTTCCAATGAAAAAAGGTTGTCTGTTTTCCAATGAAAAAGATTGTCTGTTTTCCAATGAAAAAGATTGTCTGTTTTCCAATGAAAAAAGGTTGTCTGTTTTCAAATAAAAACGGTTTTCTGTTTTCCAATAAAAAAGGTTGTCTGTTTTCCATTGAAAAAAGGTTGTCTGTTTTCCATTAAAAAGGTTGTTTGTTTTCCAATAAAAAGGCTGTCTGTTTTCCAATAAAAAAAGGTTGTCTGTTTTTCAATAAAAAAAGTTTTCTGTTTTCCAATGAAAAAAGGTTGTCTGTTTTTCAATAAAAAAGGTTGTCTGTTTTCCATTAAAAAAGGTTGTCTGTTCTCCAATGAAAAAGGTTGTCTGTTTTCCAATAAAAAGTTTGTCTTTTATCCAATAAAAAAGGTTGTCTATTTTCCAATAAAAAAGTTTGTCTGTTTTCCAATTTATTTGATATAAGATATTTAGGTTTATCGGATAATTACATGGTAATACCAAATACCCTTTGAAGGACGAAGTTTTAAAAAGAAATAAAAAATAAAGGCATATTTAAATTTCAGTAAATGTAAACAGACCAATGGTCGGCCATTGATAACAATTCTTATATGAGATATACATTACAATCAACTTTATATATGTGCTAGCTTGGGAACAATGGCGCTGCCTAGGTTACTAATAGTTACTCCCGCCGTTTACCCGCACTGGGACGATTTTACCGGGAAACTAATTTTTCGCTTTTAAAGTCGACTAATTCAACTTATAATCATTAAACCAAGCTAAGCACATTCCCGTAGCTCTCCCGATTTTCCCACTAAAAATTTGAAACAAATCGGTCTACGGGTTCCTGAGTTATGATCGTACAAACAAACAGACAGAGAGACAAACAGAGATTACAACTTTATATATAGATATTTACATCATGTTTTAAAGGAATTGAGTTTTTGCCACACACTCAAATGTTCTAATCCCGATATCTATGCAACCTTACGGTGTAAACCTATGATATTTCAAACTTAGATTATTTGATCCAACAGAATTCATAGTTTGAAATATCAAAGGTCTATGACGTTGGGTTGCAGAGATATAAGGATT
Source organism: Eurytemora carolleeae (assembly GCF_000591075.1). NCBI lineage: Eukaryota > Metazoa > Arthropoda > Copepoda > Calanoida > Temoridae > Eurytemora > Eurytemora carolleeae. The sequence goes on along the minus strand of NW_019396896.1, from coordinate 34,299 downwards.
AGAAAATAAGAGTTTGTGGCAAAGACTCAAATCCTTTACACTGAAAACATATATTTTTGGGTTTCCTATAGTCAGTGGTGGGTTTCCTGTGCTCTTCTACAATCATATTAATGCTTTCCCAACAGCTCCGATCCAACCAAGCAGATTTAGACTGACTGCTTCTTGAATTGCCCATCCTTCCACTGGGTATCCTGTACTCAGTGGCGGATCTCCTGTGCTCTCCTCCAATCATCTTGTTTTTCCCACAGCTCCGATCCAACCAAGCAGATTTAGTCTGACTGCTTCTTTGAATGTCCATCCTACCACTGTGGGGAGTTGGCGAATTTATTCATCCTCTCCTTGCGAGAGCTGGTGCGCAACTAACTTGTCCGTACTCCATTACCTGTGTTCTAGATGCAGAAGCCCAGTCAAACAACTTTTCATGGGCTTAGCACGCTCTGTACAATGTACATTGTACACGCAGTGTGAGTAGGCCTTACATTCCAGGCAGGAACCGCAGTCTGGTTTTCTAGACTAGGCTGATTCCATGATAACTATTTTTTATTTATTATTTATAGAGATGTACAAGAGCTGAGTGACCGACCCCGAAGTGTTGGATCTATGCCAGGTAAAAATTGTGAACACTTCTTATCTTTTCGCGTGAGATAATTTCAATTCAATATCATTCTTTCTAAAATGTTCAAGATGAAAAAGCAATGATTAAGAAATGGCTCATGCAGTTAAATTATTTTCTTTTTAACAATATAAAATGTTGTCTCCCTATTCCACAGATTTTTAGTAAATTTCTTTCGCTAAAAAAAGACGACATTTAAGCAATGCTTAAGAGTATTTGATGTTGTTACAAAGCAAATAGGTTTACTATAGACAGTAGAAACTAACTAACTAACTAATTTTTTTATGGGTCTTTTCCACTGCGCAACTTCTGTGTTTCATGCTCCTTGGACTTGATACTAAAAGTCGTCTTTCTATTTCAAAGTTTTCTGGTTATCACTGTCTTAAAAATATTATTTATTAATAGTTAAAAAATTTAATTAAGGGAAACGGTTTGGGTTGAAGTCTAACATGAGTGATCCCTGTTTACTTGCAAGTTTACCGTCTACTGGTCGACTTTCAAGTAATATTGGGCATAATAATAACAGTTCTCCAGGTATAATACTTTTAGATTTTGTATAATGAACAGGGTGTGCCAATAAACATGAGAATTAAACGACAACCTACAAATCTTTAATACTAACTGCAATAACAAACATTTTAAATGTACTTATTTAATTTTTTTTTAAAGTTTTTCATAAATGTTTAAAAACAATTAATAATTCTATTTCGCTTGGTTTTTTTCTTATGAACAAATACAGCTGGTTTCCCAATAAACTTGAAAAATTTTAAATCGTTTTTATTTTCTCATAGTTGATAAATGAAGTTCTTTGGTTTTCCATAATTAGGTCGGCATTTGGGTATTGTTTAGTTCGACGGTATGGTTCCTATGATTTTCTTGTTTAGGTCGACTATATGAATCCTATGATCAACTAGTTGACGATGATAGTCTTGAACAACGACAGAGAGGGGTTTACAAAGAGAGACAGGGCAGATCAGACGCCAGATTTGAAAGGTAAAAATTTCAAAAAATAATAGAAAATATATTCAGTGTTTTTTTATGATTTCAAAAATACTTTTTGTCAATCAATTCTTAAAGGAATTTTAAATGTAATAATTAGTCACCCTTCATTGTAGATTTAAAATTAAGTAGACATGTGTTGGAGAAATTATTATTATAATAGCAAATACTTTTTTGTTTCTGTTACAAAATAATAAACATTTTCTGTTTCGAAAGATATCAAAATGGTTATTTTTAAATTTTTTGTTCAGTTTTAAATTTTAGTAAATATCTTTCAAAGTATATTTCATTCGAGTTTTGGAAAAAATCCAGATTTTTATCCTGTGCTTCCTTCCCATGGGTTTCTTTAAAAATAATCAGCAAAGGAACTGAGTTTTTGCCACAAATTCTGATTTATTAAAAAAGCTATATCTCTGCAACCTGATGGTGTAAACTTAGACATTTAAAACTATCATAATTTGATCCAAAATGATTAATAGTTTTAAATATCTAAATACCTTTTGTTCAGCTATAGCTTATATATATATATATTCGAGCAAAGAACTTTATTAATAGATTTACCTAATCCTTCTTTTATTTTAAAGGAGAAGTAGTTCCGATGAAGTATTAGATCTAGATGCCAAGAGTCAGGTAATTAAACCCAAAAACCAAATTTTCTCAGTGAAAATTAGCTTGCTAATTTAAAATCAATACCATGTTGCCTTTTTCATTAAGATTCTGGATATTCTATCACAATAAACTAAGCTAGTGGGGCCGGGGGTAGGTCAAAGAATTAAAATTTAAACCATGAGGCTGCAAAGATATAATGTTTAAAATTTTTTAGCTTTTCAAATAATTGTATGTTAGTCCTAAACTAAAACTTGGTGCTACGTGGTTACAGAGGGGTAGCGCAGTAATGTTGCATGAATTTGAATTTTTCTTTTTTTCAAGTTTGCGTGGTGTAACATTTGTAAAGATTTTACTCTAAACTTAAAAACTCTATTACATGTATTTTAGGAAGGTATTTTTGAGGTTCGACATGAGTACAATTTTTCCAGGTAAAAACTAAAATTATTAGTAATTTATTATTAAAGCCATGATAGAATTATGTTATTATAAAATTGATTAAATAATAACATCGTTGCTAGCTCAAAAGCTCTAAAGCTTTGACTGATTAAGCATGAATTGGATATCATTGTTTAGGATATTAATTGTAAAAACCTGAAAAACAACCATATCTTCCACATTATTGATCAGATAAAAAATGTCTCAAGGGTACTGTTGAGAATCTAGGATTGCTAACTTTACAATGAGGTTTACTTACAGTCCCTTTAAATATAATTCTGATATTTACAAAAAAAGAGAAAAACGATTAAGAGGAAAAGAAATAACACCTTGCACTTTTTCATTATCGATTGTCAATATTATGATATTTATTTGATATAAGATATCTATTTGATATAAGATATTTATTTGATATAAGATATTTATTTGATATAAGATGTCTATTTGATATAAGATATTTATTTGATATAAGATATTTATTTGATATAAGATATTTATTTGATATAAGATATTTATTTGATATAAGATATTTATTTGATATAAGATATTTATTTGATATAAGATATTTATTTGATATAAGATATTTATTTGATATAAGATATTTATTTGATATAAGATATTTATTTGATATAAGATATTTATTTGATATAAGATATTTATTTGATATAAGATATTTATTTGATATAAGATATTTATTTGATATAAGATATTTATTTGATATAAGATATTTATTTGATATAAGATATTTATTTGATATAAGATATTTATTTGATATAAGATATTTATTTGATATAAGATATTTATTTGATATAAGATATTTATTTGATATAAGATATTTATTTGATATAAGATATTTATTTGATATAAGATATTTATTTGATATAAGATATTTATTTGATATAAGATATTTATTTGATATAAGATATTTATTTGATATAAGATATTTATTTGATATAAGATATTTATTTGATATAAGATATTTATTTGATATAAGATATTTATTTGATATAAGATATTTATTTGATATAAGATATTTATTTGATATAAGATATTTATTTGATATAAGATATTTATTTGATATAAGATATTTATTTGATATAAGATATTTATTTGATATAAGATATTTATTTGATATAAGATATTTATTTGATATAAGATATTTATTTGATATAAGATATTTATTTGATATAAGATATTTATTTGATATAAGATATTTATTTGATATAAGATATTTATTTGATATAAGATATTTATTTGATATAAGATATTTATTTGATATAAGATATTTATTTGATATAAGATATTTATTTGATATAAGATATTTATTTGATATAAGATATTTATTTGATATAAGATATTTATTTGATATAAGATATTTATTTGATATAAGATATTTATTTGATATAAGATATTTATTTGATATAAGATATTTATTTGATATAAGATATTTATTTGATATAAGATATTTATTTGATATAAGATATTTATTTGATATAAGATATTTATTTGATATAAGATATTTATTTGATATNATAATTAGGTCGGCATTTGGGTTATCTATCTATTGTGACATTAGACATTGAATATTTAGATTTAGATGTTTTATTAATTAATCTTGACCAATTTCACATTTTTCTCTCAAATTATGCCAAATTTAAGAAACAAAATTAACCATTTTCAAAGAATTGAGAAATAAATTGTGTTTTTGGAAAAATGGCTGTGAAATTAACCACAAAGGATGAGACTTCAGAGACGATTGTACGGAATTTGTTAAATTCATTTTCTTAAGTTCAGGGGTTCTTACAGGTTAAAACTTGCTTATTTATGTGCTTATTGAAGGTAGATTCCAAAAATCAAGCTTTAAATTGTCATATTTTCAGCGTTTTGGGTCGTCTTTACGGTCTCATCCTAATTGTGGGCAACCCTTTACTTTCTATCATTTTTTAGAAAACCAGCATGAGAATTGCAGTTTGAGAGCAGATATTGAATGTCGTCTTTCTACCTCCGAAAGCCCTGAAGCCGGAGTAAAGTGTGTAGAGGAGGGTGGAAGTGATGGATTGCAATCTGCTCAATCTTCTGATTCAGGAGTTCCTGTCTGCACCAGAGGAAGTAGTTTGGTAGGTGTTAATCAAGAACGGACTTTTGGGCCAAAGATATTTTTTAATTTTTCTGCCGTCGTCGGAACTAATGTTCAGGGTTACACATTAAGGAAAAACGGTTATTTTTTTAAAATAACGTTCTTAATGAACAAAGGTTGAATTTAGTTTTTGACTTGAGTTTTTCTTTAAAATAATGAATTAAATGATCTGTACAAGAATGTAAGAATAAATTCCGTTTAGACAACAGTTGTCTTTAAAGGCTCATTCTTTGTGGGTAACCCTGTCTCTTGAGATAAATCGGTTACGGGGTTCGTGAGTTTTTATCATATTTATAAACAAAACAGCAGAGATTACTAACTTATATATCTAGAAAATCAGCAAAAAATCATGAAAAATTGCCAAAAATACTTCACACAAAGAATTGAATATTTTTTTTGAGTATTAATTAGACTGATGTGAGTCCCCGAGATATGTGCCCATTTCTAACACTTAGTGTGTGAAATGGGCAAAGTGTTAGTTTTATAACTAATGTCCCCTGAATTAGACTGATGTGAGTCCTCGAGATGTTGACCCACGGCTAGGAGTAGAGGACTCCTTAAACAAAGGACAGGAGAGAAAACAACCAACCTGGGAGACAAAATCACTCAGAGCAACTTCAGTTCCTAAGGTGTTATAACACAAACTCAAATTTTCAAATCCCTATATTTTTGCAACCTGATACAACCCTGATGCAAGGACATATATAAAATTTTTTGATCAGAAAGAATTCATTGTTTGAAATATCACAGGTTTACGACATTGGGTTTTAAAGAAAAGACTGTATAAAATCAAAGTTGATTTTAATTTTGAGATAAAAAAATGAAACAAATTTTTTTTCGGTTATTGAAATCAATTGATTGATTGATAAGTCTTAGTTTGTTTTTTAAACTATCAATCAATCATTCAATCAGGCTTTTAAGGAAACCCAAGGACTACATCCAAATATCACCAGGACTTACTGAGCTGAGATTAAAATATTAGAATAAAAAAAGTAATTTATTTCAAAATATTCGTAATTTTTTTTTATATTTTCAGTTTTGTCTGTTCTTGAAATTTTGAAAGTTATTTTAATTCTATCCTAGGCATACGAGAGAGGAAATATATTTAAAGATGAAGGAGTTATTTATAAACAAAGGAAATAGTCATCATCAAAATCAAATTCATTTCTAAAAAGGACTGTAAGCTTAATTTCAAGTGAAACTCCATGCAAAGATGACAATGTTTGATTTAAAACGTCATCCTTGAAATCTTTTTCTGATTAAAAATATGAAAGTGGAAATGCGTAAGTCACTTTTGTAGAGATAACTAAAAAAAATAATTTTAAGAAACAAAAACAAGGATATATATCATGCTTATTCATACAAAGCTTTTGCGGGTACTGTTGTGAATCGGGTGTTGCAATCTTTGGATGGGGGGCCACTCAAAACTTCGTTTTAAGTCCCTACAAATTATCGGAAACAAAAAATCTTGAAAAGTTGACTCACGTCCAGAAGTTTTCAATTTTTCGTCAGAATTTTTTTTTCCAACGGAAATCATAATTACCGGAAAACGGAATTCCGACAATTTTCCGTCACGGAAATTTCCGCCGGAAATTCGGGAAAAGTTTATCGCCGTGAAAGATTTCCACCGAAAAAGTTTCCGGCGGAAAAGTTTCCAGCGGAAAAGTTTTCAGGAATATTTGGCTTTCGGCGTAAAATTTTCCGAAATTTTCGGCTTGGGAGCATATAGATCCAGACTGCTATGAAAATTTGCATTAATTTTCAAGACTGGGTCAGCTTGCTTGGGCTTTGATTTTACCATGCATTAATTCACTTATAGTCTTTTTGTGCATATTTCAAAACTACTATATAAAGAACTAGTTTTTAGCTTTAGATTTTAATATGTAATTTGCGTAAAAGCGCAACTTATGGATCATTTAAGGGGGGGGGGGTATTGAATATGTGGAAATTTGTAAATTTTACTTTGATTTTACTATTTATCATTGTTTATTGATGATTATTTCTGAAGAATGAACGAGTTAGCCTGTAAATTATCTTCCAAAGAAAAAGAATTCTTAGATTTGAGAAACGCACATGCAAAACTACAAAAGGTATTTTTTAGTACTTTTAACTCTTTTTTTCTAGAAATTTAATTTTTCTTTAATAATTTAATTTTTTATAATTGAAAATTTCTGCAAACTGTTTTTTTTATTTGTCCAGGGTTGAGGACTGAAACACCCTAGGAGGGGGCTGGCAATGTGGTTACCTGTAAATTTCACTGTAAATCTCACTGTTAAATTGATTTAACCTTGTTGTTTAGATATTATCAGAGAAAGGTGCTGAACTGAGTTATGCTGTTAGGAAAGCTGAAGGGTATGAAAGGTCAGTAATTTTGGATTATGATTTATTAGCCAAGAAATAAAATCCCAAAAATTAAAAAAAAATGTTCCAGAAAAACTTTAAATGAATTTGCTTGTCTCTTTGCTTGCCTGTTTGTTTATATCCCAAAAACGTCACATGGCCCAATTTTTTTTTGTGCCTCAAACATCTCCATGAAAGGTTTATGGATGGTCAAAACTTAAAATTTTGCATTAAAAAAAATCGATTTTTCAAAATCCACGAAAAAAATAAAAAAAATCGCGATTTTTTCTTATTTTTGATAATTTAAGAAGAGAAAATGTCTCAGATGGAGAGACAATTAAAAATTAAAACTCAAGCGACCTAAGAGCCGAGTTTTATATCTTTATAAAAATATTTATTTCAGAGAAGCTAAGAGACTAAGGAGTAAAATTGCAAAAGAAGAAAAACCTGTAATTCACAATAAGGAATGTTTTAAGAAAACTAAATTAAAACCAAGAAAGGGTGTAACGTCAGTCTGGGTAACCTTGAGCTTGTTTATAATTTTTAGAGCGTGCAGTACACTTTTTATGCAAACAAAGATATGGGTTTCTGTGAGGTATCCTTTTTGTTAATTGTTTAATTTTTTGGCATGAATTTATCACTATTCATAAGATTTTTTAACTTGTATATGCATTAAACTCTTTAAAACATGATCACAGGTGTCGGACTCTATAAATGCTCCAAAAGACTCGGAAGAAAAGACAAATAAAGAATCAAAGATAAGTTCAGATGAAAATAAAGAATCTCGAGCACAGAAAGAGAACAATAAACTGGAAGATGATGAACTAGAAAAACTTAATTCAAAATATCCTTTCGGAGATTTTGGCGATATGAAGGAGAAAAGGGGAAACCGGGGTAAACGGTCTAAAGATATTCTTGTTATTGAAACTAGAGATGATTCTATTGAGAAGAAAATCAAGGTGATTGACGTAAAACGACGGGAGGAGAAAAGAGAGCGTGCGCGGAGAGGAAAAGAGGAAATCTCGCCGCCTTTAGATAGTTCATCTTCATTAGATGAACCCATTTATGCTTGCGTTAACAAAACAAAAACCGGGTTCAATCTCACACAGACGAACTTAGAGAAGGCGAAAGAAACCAATATAACCGTACAAGCAAACGTTAACGATCAAGATGATATTTATGAAAATGAAGCAACTTTTGATGAACCTCCTGACGTCCAGGAGGATATCTATACTGAAGTTTACAACCCTCTCCCTGTTACTAAACCTGTAAACCAAATCCAATCTAAAAGTAAACATGAATGTATCGGTCAGCCTGTCCCACCCAGTATTGTAAACCCTAACAAAACGTCTGAAACACCAGTCCTACAGAGCAGTTCAAACCCAGAAGGAAGCTTAAATATATCCAGTAGTCAGGATGTAAAAATCAATTTGACAGAAAATTTAGTTTCTTCTATCATTGTCTCTGAAAAGTCTGATTTGGATTCAAATTTATTCAAAAATGTTGAAGAAAACTCTTTGAAAGATACTAAGATTAATAAATCTGAAGACCTATCTGAACGCAAACTTGAAACTGAGAATAGGCGTGACAAGACAATTGATTTAGGGAATATAAAACTTAGTTCTGATACCAATTCTGTTATTGATTCACCTCGCTTGGGTAGTGTTAATCCAGATACTGGTGAAACCAAGCCTGATAGTGATACAAAACATGATGCTCTTGATTCTGGAAACACAAAGCTCAAATCTAGTTGTGCTGAAAGAGATCTTCCCACCACCAAACACGAAGAATCTGATCAGAAATCTAACGGTGCAGATATTCCAAAGGAGGAAGAAAATGTTCAAATGGATCAAAAATCAGTTCCAGCGCTAACTGAATCATCAAGTGAATCTCCACAAGGCGTGTCGAAAACTCCAATCGATAAAGAAAATACTAAATCTAAAGCAAAAGTAGACACTATATCAATTGAAAAAGAAGGTCCTACAATACATGAGAACAGTGAAGAAGTTATCAAGAACAAAAGCATAGTTAACAACAACAACAAGCAAATAGGTTTAGTTGAAAACAAGAATATTAGTTCTGAAAAAGATCTTCCATATCCCCAGCCCTATGAAGTTGATGATGTTTTGTCGACATTTATGTAAACCGGTCTTTCATATTGGATGCGACTTTTGGCAACAAATGTCGTCTTTAATTACTCTTTAGGAAATTTGTTTATGATTCTAAATAATTATTTATTATTTATTTTGGCTTTACTAGATCATTACATGATTTTACTTTTGTTTTTGCATTGATATCTTCACATGAAAAATTCCTCATTCTTTTCATTTTCCAAAAACTTTTAAAAATTACGTTAACTTAAATCCTAAGAGCCCTTTTTTGTCTGTCATAACGTCAACCCAACCCCTATAAACCTTGAAGCAGATTTTATGAGCATAAAATGAATAATCTAAGCTTTCTATAAAAATATCTGACAAAAAAGTATTCTTAATTTCTGTATTGTATCAAGTTTATACTTCTCTTTCATTAACTTTAAGAACCCGAAAACTTTTGCGAAGAAAACAATTATAAAAATATATTTTATTCATTACTACGCCCAATGGATAAATATAAAAAGAAAATGTTCACCTATTTACAAATTAAATATCATTTATTTAAAAAAAAATCTAGAATAATCTCTGTGTAAAACTTAAGTTATCTAGACTCATTAAAGGCCTAAATAATGAAAATTTTAGATATTATTTTATGTCGAAACTTTTGTATAGTATATGGTTCATCTCGATATCCTGATATTCACAATACAAAAGTTCTGACTGTATAGGATGCTTGCTTAATATCATATTTTGGAAAAAGTTGTGATTTAAATATAATTTAGATTTGAGTGTTATGAAAATTAAACATTTAAATATTTTTTTTTCATTAAATAAAGGTAAGCTCCTAAATGTGCAATTTCCCAAGTGGCAACTTCCCAAGTCTGTTCTAGCCGCAGCGTTCAGCCAATTAGCTATGTAATCCTACCCCATTACAATTCATTATAATCTCTTTGCAACAGGATGTTGTAAACCTTTGATATTTCAACCAATAAAATCTTCTAGATAATATGTTACTAGCAAAGCTGAAGGAATTCATATGTTAAAGTTTTTAGAGGAAAATGTAAATAATATTTAAAAACTCTAAATACACATTTAAACGTGTATTCTTAAATATACAAAAAAACTTAAAGTAGTTTTTTCAATTCGAATTTTATGGGCGCTCTATGATTTAATCAAACTGTCTTCCCTTTTGTAATGTAATACACCTTTTAAATCTTTAATTGTAAATTTAATCCATAAATGATTAGTTATAACAATATATAGTTGTATTTATTAGAAATATATTTATTTCAAAATATTTTAGAATTAAATTCATTTAAAAATAAGCTTATACTTTAAAATTGTTGACCAGACTTGTTTATAATTGTTAAATGGAAAATCCATGCAAAAAGAGGATGTTCCATATTTTACAGAAATAAAAAAATACCAAAATTCAAGAAGAAATTCTGCGTCAAAGCATTTGTTCGAAATGGCTTCTATTTTAAAGTTTAAAAAAATAGAATATGTATATTATAGAACATTATCAAATGAAGTGAGTTACAATTTCCCCCAATTCCCGTTCCCCTTCAATTTTTATATATTTTTATAAAATAACTTAATTTTTACTGATTACGTAGTGCAAGAGGACGACTTCTAGACGCAAGTTATGACTTTAAAAAGTCCAAAGAGCATTATACACAACAATTGAGCGCAGTGCAAACCTATATTTCACTAAATTACCGATTTAATAAATATATAATAAAACTTATTGCTTGGTAACAACATCAAATACACTTACGTATTGCTTAAATGTCGTCTTCCTATTCCATTGTTTTCTGGTTCTCACTGTAGATAAACTTAAATCCCTTGATTTAACCGTACGAGGTCTGCATAAGAGAACATCAATGTTTGATCCGAGATTCACTCAACAACAGTTCTTCATCCCTAGTTCTTTAGTCTAGTAAATAGTCAGAGTTATAACTTAAAAAGTAACAATAAGTACTTTAAGCCAGTTCGTATTAATCGACATATGTAACATTCATGACGCTTTTAAATGAATATAAATCAATTATGAACAAAGCGTTATAGATAAGTGTCCACAGAAAAAAAATCCATAATTTAGATTTATTTTTTTCCCGAAAAGTTATTCAAAAATGTATAATAAGTTTAATAGCACTTTTACTGTCTAAAAATAAGTACACTAATCAAAATTATTTCCACTATAAATGTACTGTTAATTACACATAAAGGTGCGGTATATAGAGGAAGACGACTTTAAAACTCAAGTTTCGACTCATAAATAATCCATAAAACATATAAATATAGCAAATGTGCAGTTTAAAAAACAATTTCACTTAAAAATTTGGGTTTAAAGCAATTGGTAAAACTATTGCATTGACGCATGACAAACGCATAAGATTATCTATAGTTGCATAAACATTAAACAGTCATGTAAAGACTTAAAAAATAAGAATAAAAAAAACAGAGACAAAATAATATTACTTATTAAATATGGATGACACGACCATTTTATAATAACGCAACTAATATTGAGTAAGTGTAATAAAAAGCACATTCATTATTCAGATTTAAACCCCCAGAAAATTCTCATAGAATAAATAAAAATAATAATAACATTTAGTATGAAGTTTGCAGAATTTACATCGAGACTATTGAGAAAAGTATAAATGGACACTAGAGACATCTTTGGTTGATACTGTGAACTGTGGTTCTGAAATAGCCAAATTTAAGTTCCCGCATTTTCGGGTGCTAGTTCCGTGGATTTTCAGTTTTTTAGTATTATTAGAAATAAATAAAAATTGCAATTATTTCAAAATCTATAATTTGATGTTTCACAACTAAAATGATAAAAGATAGTTGATGATTTTAATTCAACAAATTTGTTGTTGTTTATTACCATATATTTAGTATTTGTTTGTGACTTTCGATTTCTCCATGACATTGAAATGCTTTTTAACTTTCACTTGTCTGAAAAAGGTAATTATGAAATCCTACAAGTGTACAGACAGATGATGATAGAAAGATAGATATATGATTTTAAACTAAAACATTAAATATGCCTGCACAGAGATTAAACTGTTCGAACAAGAAAATTGAGAAACTCACTGGTTAGTAACTTTTGTAGCCACGCCTCTATCTAATATTGTCTATTAGTATATAAACTGTCGTACTGTCGTACATATGACTTAAAAATTAAAGGCATAGAGACGACTGCATATTGAACAATGACTAGAAGTAGCCCAATGCACAATTATTTAAATTGATGTAAAAATCTATGAAAATTTTGGAAACTTGTTGAAAACTAAAGCTAAAACAAGTGCTTTAGATGATGTCTAGTGCATATACAAAAACTAAAGCGAAAACAAGTGCTCTAGATGATGTTTAGAGCATATACAAAAACTAAACTTAAAACAAGTTCTCTAGATGATGTCTAAAGCATATACAAAAACTAAAGCGAAAACAAGTGCTCTAGATGATGTCTAGTGCATATACAAAAACTAAAGCGAAAACAAGTGCGCTAGATGATGTCTAGAGCATTTACAAAAACTAAAGTTGAAGCAAGTTCTCTAGATGATGTTTAGAGCATTTACAAAAACTAAAGTTAAAGCAAGTTCTCTAGATGATGTCTAGAGCATATACAAAAACAAATCAGTCTGTTAGTGAGATAAAACCAAAGACTACACAAAGCCCTGAAAATGAATATTAGTTTGGCTTCATGTGAATGAAGATAAAATAAAACAATTGCTCTCTGTGTATTTCACCAATAAGTTCATTTTCGAGCAATCGATAAATTTATTTTTTACAACATTAAAATACTGCGTAATGGTCGTCTTCCTTTTTCAATATTTAACTGGAGTTGGTGTATTAACGTGTTTATGTTTGGCCGGGCGCTGAGGCCACATGACCAATTACATATGAGATCCATGTACAAAATTTATAGAGGGGGGGGGTCCAAAAATCGTATATATTAGGAAATTACTTAGTTTTAGTGATTGTTTAGAGTGGCGCAACAATAAAAAATATACGTATCTTAAAAAAGTAAAATTTTAAGTCAAAACGACCCCATAACACAGATTTAACAATTCGTGATAAATGAAAAGATAAATAAAAACATCTTGGTAAATAAAAACTATGTTGAATTAGAGACAAAATGCTAGTGAATCATAAAATTGAAGAAACCAAACGTATCTCACCAAATGCATGGTTAGTACAGGACACTATGTACCAATGTACCAAAATCAATTTTGTAAAGTTTTGTGATAATATTCATAAATATCGTTTATTAAAGATAAGAAATTAAAGATAAGGACAATTTAATAAGTTTTATTAATGTTTACCTTATTATAACTTACATTATTTTAGTCCATGCCAAGTTTTTGTAAATTAACACATGTAGTAACGAGTATATGTCGACGTGATAAGCCATTAAAAAAAAGGAAAGTGAATAAACCAAATTTAAGCAGTGATTATTAAAGAGTTTTTTTGCACAGATTTGATTAACAGATACATAGATGTAAATTTCAAACCATCGATAATTATTTTGATTGAGGGATCCTTTTGTAAACAGATGATACAAAATTGATAATATTCACTAAAATCGAAACAATACAAAAAAAGTAAAAAAAAAAAGAAGAGTAGTGAAGAAAAAATAAAAGAGTTTTGGAAAATAGTTTATCAGGGGTAATTCAAAGAGATCTGGGGTAGGTGAATAAGCTCAATAAGAAAGAGGAAGAACACTGGACAGTCTAAACATATTTTAATTTTTGAGTTACTTTAGAAATATCTACTAACATTTTTTTTATTTGTAAAAAATAACCTAATTAATTTAAAAAGCTAGGGAAAAAGATCTTTTTTATTATTTATTATTAAAGGAAGTGGATAATAATAAAAATTCTGATAGTTAAACCCCATTTTCACTGTCTTCTATTTTCTATTTCATTTTTTTTGTGAAACTTCATAAAATTTGCTTTTACACTGATAGAAAGTACCCCTCACCCCCCCATCCCCAGGATAATATCTGGAGTACAATTATTGGGGGAATTCAAACTTCTTGAATTTTTAAGATTGCATTGTGAAGTTTTTACCCCTATGCACAATTAAAAGATAAATACGCCATGGGTTGTTAATCGTTTTTAAAAACTATCGAAAAAAATGATATTTTTAAAGTTAAAAAAACGACCTTCTATTGTTAACAAAACGACGAACTTTTTCAAGAACGTTCATTTTTATAAACGATCGATCCGTTTTTTGTTTTTCTTCGTCGTTTTTAAAATGAAACGATCGTTTGTCAATAAAGTAAAAACGACATCCTTGCCCAAATACACCACCCCCACTTCCCTTCTTACCAACTCTATAGTTGCGTCCTATAATCATAATCTTTAACTATCGTCGTTATAACAATGACTCGACGTATTGCAATTGCAAGTATGACAAGAGCAAATATTTATTATAATTTCTCAGAACTGTAAAATTAAAATATTAAAGACTGTAGATATAGGTACTTTATCCCAACAACTTAATCAATAACAACTTTGTTTAAATCCCTCCCTCTTCCTCGCCGTTTTGGGGTTAATTGACAGAAAATTATCAAAATATAAGGTGGAAGGTGGAATAAGAGAAGGTGGGGTAGGAAGGAGAAAAGGAGGGACCGGGAAGCAGAGGGCATGAAATAGAGGAAGGTAGGTAGGATAAGGGGNCAGTTGGACTGTAACCTGTGTATGAAGAAAGTGAGTGCAGTATTGTTTATATATTAATATTATAGTAAAGAAATATATGTTCAAATAATGCTGTGCGGTTAAAATTAAAAAGTGAAACTTGAGACGTTAAAATCTTGATCAGTTTAAAACGGTTCAGTGATAATCATACTTTCTTTCAGAGGTTGATTCAAAAGCAATTGGAATCCGCGTAAACGCGTAAACGATAGTGTACACCTGTACTTTGTGATATAGAAGATGAGAGGATAACAAAGTTAATTACATTTAAGTGCAAGAATAAAATATGGAAAAGGCAAGAGAAGCAATGTTGCAAAGACGAGAGGTTGACAGCGAAAGACCAAAAGTTCTTAAATCTGCAATTGGTGAGTTAATAAGCCTTTGTTACCTTTAAAACATCAAGGACGTAGACCTGATAATTTCACGATAATATATATAGTGTTCCTTATCTCATTAAATCTAATTTACTAACTATTTTGAAGCCAAAAATACGCAAAAAACATTTAAGAACTATGTTTTACTTATGCAATATTTTGTTAGCTTTGTATGCAGGGTGTCCTAAAAGCAGGAGCGGCCAATGATATTTCCATGGGGGGGGGGGGCTGCGG